>NC_065525.1:43958786-44070186 GCF_006386435.1 Epinephelus moara | reverse complement strand
CCTGAGGGAACTATTTTTGTTGGCTGAAGACAAATAAAATGCTTAAATTATCTATTTTGTCCTCATTTTTCAACATTTCTTAATCAGCCTTGCTTATTTAACTGTTGAACTGTTGTATAAAAGCAATATCACACTCGAGCTCGTGATGTTATACTCATATATCGTCACGGCTGTGATTGTCTTCAGCACTCGGCCTGCGGCCTCATGCCTATGACCAAATCACAGGTGTGATGATATGCGAGTATAACATCACTCCCTCTCGTGTGATATTGCTTAAACATCACATGTACTTTCTCTAAACCGCCCTGCTGTCACAATGAAATATTTCTACGTATATGTAGGTTTCTTTACTTGTTAAAGGTCAGTTCACACATTAAATTAACAAAGAGAAGTGTAATTTATTCAGTTCAAATCCTTAGTCCTCAATGCCCATGACAACCTGGTGCTAAGGGTGTGTTTGTCTCGTCTCGGGACCAGACCAGACCAGACCAGACCAGACCAGACCAGACAAGACAAGATAAGATAAGAAGAGGGGAGAGCTGTAGGAGGAGGGTGTATTTTCAAAGGGACAGTATACATGCCGTGTTTTATGCACCCTCAAATCCATTGTTTTCAGTGTAGACGCACCAGATAAACCGAGTTCAACTTTTGGAACTCAGCAGTGTTCCACATGTCATGGGATGAGGCACAACCAATCACAGCTGACAGATATCTTTCCCTTCTTCTGTAAATATCAGTCTGTGATAAATATGGAAAAGTTGTACAGGGCTACCCAGAGCTTTACATCTGTCCCACAGACGACAGGCTTATAAACAGCTCCTGGAAGAAGATCAGCTCTGCTCTCAGGATTTCAGGTAAACAGGCTATATGATGCTTGTTAAGGTTGCTTAGCAACCTCAGACGCAACTTGCTGCTGAGCTCTTGAAAGCTCGTTTTCGTTTTTCTTTCCTCTTTCAGATTTCTGCCTACCCAAGCTTTAACTTCAGTAAACAACACAAACTGCATCGACTTAAACACTAATTTACACTGTGTGTCCTGTGTGTAAAGTCTAATACAACAGCCCTGCAAATCAAACATTTATTTATAATGTTCAGTTTTTGGCTCCACCATAACTGAGAGGACATGATAATTTATTTTTAATATAAAAAAATCAATGAAGAAATGTCACATTCTTTATTAAGAGCTCGGTTAATCTTGTTTTACTTTGTTTTGTGACACGGTCAAGACTTTATTTTGTTTGAATGTTGGTCTGTTTAGCTTTAGCTCTTCAAAAGTCTCACTAAAGTTCAGTTTCTGAAATCAACTCAGACACCAACAAAAGTTGCAGACATTCATTTTAACTGACAAAATGTAAAAGCTAACGTTGGGTGAACATTGACTGTGATGGATTATTCTGTGCAGCAGGCTTCACGAGTCTCTGCAAGTTGATTTTCACAGAAATAAGAAAGCATGGAAGCAAAGAAATCAATCTGAACAGTGATGGATGATTTAAAAAGAGATCAGCAGTGATCTAAATTACCTACATGTTGTTTTTAAGCTAACAAGGTTAATTATACAAAACCCTAAGTGAGGTATTTCTGGACTAAAACACTTTTTACATATTAACACGTTTTTCTTTGGTTAATATTCTTCTTAATATGAATAAATTAATGCACAAGACTGTTAGAATCAAACTAATTAAACATAACGTGTACCAGAGAGGTGTTACAGTGACCATTTGTCTTCTGTCTTCTGGTTCAAGGAGCTCATTTACACTCTTCCTCGCTCTCTGTAATTAGATTGTTTAATCTGCACATGAAGTCGGGTTGTCTCATGCCTGAAAGAGAACGCTGCTCTGCTGTAATGAGTGACCTTTAAATGCACCACACACACACTTCCAGCTGTTGATCTGTGTGGTTTCAAGCGTTTAAATGAGCTTTTAATCATTATGTTCTTCCATTTTTATTGTTTTTATTCTGTATTAAATTCTGTCTGAAAACAAATGTATCACTACCCGACTGAACTAAAGTCTGTCACTTTGTTTTGAAGCCCTGTGCTAGCCTGTACCTGTGTGTCACGGCTGAACACCACCACTCCTCTGTCAGGTCTCCTCTTGGGCAGGGTCTGGACAGCAGCGTGGTGATACTCCGCCCCCGTCAGCCGGTGTCTGTAGCCGCCCAGGAACGCCCTCTGCTGGGGAGGACGCTCAATCTCCACCACCACCTCCTGGAACACGTCCTCATCTGGAATACAGAAAAAGAACTGAAGTCTTTGAACAGTGTTCCTGTCGTCAAGTGTGTGGCCCAAAAGTCCGGCAGAAAAGTGATGGGATCTGTCAAAAAAAAGTATGTTCTGAAATAAAGTACCTTCACACCATCTTTGCAAATCCTTTCATCCTTCATTCACAGCTTGTAATAATTTCAGCTTCTCCGTATGAACAAGGCAGAGCTATTTAGTCTAGAATTTAGGAATTTAGTTTAGGTTTATATTCATTGAACTAGCTTTATACATGTATTTATACTCCACTTGTCGTGTCAGAACCAGCAGTGGCACAACCGATGACTTTGACATCGTGACAGGTGTAAGACAGGGTTGCATCATGTCACCCTTGCTCTTCCTTATCGTTATTGATTTTGCAATGAGGAAGATCCTCGCTGGGACGAACTTCGGTATCAAGTGGGGACAGGGCAGACTGCGTGACCTGGACTTTGAGGACGACCTGGCTCTGATGAGTCATACCCACGTTGCACTCCAGGAGACGACCAGCAATCTCCAAGAGTGCAGAGCAAAGGTTGGTCTACGGATCAGCCACGAGAGGACCAAGGCCATGATCATCGGACAGGATCAACATCACCCACCACTCACTCTAGGCGAGTATGACATCGAATACGTTGAGAAATTCACGTATATTGGCAGTAACATGTTGAGTACAGGAGACGTGGAGAAAGACGGACGAACGAGAATCGGCAAAGCTGCAGGAGTGTTCCAACGGCTCCCCAACATATGGTCATCCAAAGCCATCACTACAGCCATCAAGCTACGTCTGTATATGTCAGTGGTCATTCCAACAGCAACCTATGCCTGCGAGACGTGGATGAGGACTGCCAACATTACCAACATGTTGGATGTCTTCCACTGACGATGCCTCAGAACCATCTTGAGGATCTCATGGCGAGACCACATCACCAACGTTGAGGTGATGAGAAGGGCAGAGGTGGCGCTACTGTCTGACATGGTCTCTGACAGGAGAAGAAGAATGGCTGGACACGTACTCCGACTGCCAAGAGAGAGACCAGCGAGTGTGGCAATGGACTGGGTGCCTGAGGGCGGCAGGAGGAAGAGAGGGAAGCCAAAGAAGATGTGGAGACAGACGTTTAAGGAAGACCTAAGCGAGATGGGTGTCAGCTGGCATGGTACAAGGAGGGTCGCCAGGGACTGGAGCAAGTGGAAGGGACTCGTCGCCCAATGTTCCAATAGGAACAGGAGGAACTTAGTCTAAGTCTAAGCATACGTTTTTTTGTGTTTCTGATTTCCTTTGGCCTTTTGTGCTATGGAGTCTGAAGTGACAACAGAATAATTATAGAATTTAAAAGTATTTATTTACAATCAATGAATCAGTTAAAAAACACTTAAGTAGTTGATTAGTTACATTGGGCAGAAATGGAATATAATATAATAAGTATGTTTTCTTTAGTGTGTAATCACCTGAAAATAAGAACAGTTGTGTTTTTGATAGCTCAGAATGAGCCGCTTACATCTACATCAGAAGCAGGTCCTTGTCTAAAGAGATCACCATGTTGAACTGCCATGTTTCTACAACAAGCCCCTCCGCAACAAGCAGTGTGGGAAGAATTTTTAACCTGAAACTGCTTTATTCAATGCCTTCAGTGATTTAAATCACCAGGCTTGTTTGTTTTGGAGAGGAAGAGACCTCTGTGGATAATTTAGCTCCTGTTAAAAACCTCCTCAACAATGAACACTGACAGAATTCTAATCGGTTTGCAGACGTTTCAGTTGGTTGCAATCTGCAATCCTCAGTGCTCATGCCATTAAATCCCCCAAAATCTTACAACAACATACAAATCAAACGTACAAAGTTTACATTTTTTACTTAATTAATAAAAAACTCTACAATACTTAATTTAAAGCTAATTTCTGACAGACAGACTGACACAGAGCACTGATAAACCATCAGCCGTAACATCTGTAGAGGACAGTGCAGACAGCAGGGTGGTTCACACCTGTTTGGACTCGGACGGTGATGACATCCGGCATGTTGTCATGCTCTGGGGGGCGAACTGGGCGGAGTGGGTGGACGGTCGGGTCAGTGGAGCTCATCTCCATCCGGGTGGAGCCGTGAGGCTGGACGCCGAGCTCCATCAGGCTCTGCTGCTCCTCCACTACTCTGCCTGAAAACATTAACAGAAATCTTACAATTACACGCTGGAAAATCTTCAAGTCTTTTGACTCACATTTGGGCACTTTGAAACAGATAACTGCATGTGACAGCACCCCCATCACAGAGGTTTGGAAAATTCTATGAAAATTCATATTAACAAGCAAAGTTTATAATAAGTATTTTAAGCTGCCGTTTGTCTGATTTTATTTTTTCAATATACATTGCCAGTCTCAATTAGAAAAAAAACAGGAAACACTTTATATTTTGATCGACTAGAAATTCATTTTTCTAACCATTCCTTTTGTTTTCACATATTTTAGATGCAGAAATCAACATTAGATTCTTGTCTGATGTTCTTGGGCTTGCTTAATGACTCACATCACTCTGAGAGGAACCAGTAAATAAAAACATGGTAAAATATGTTTTTCTACAATAAAATAACAAAACCAGCATTTATTTTCGTTTATTTTTCGTTCTCGTGAGATATGATGTTTGCTTGCATTGACAGGTGTCAGGCTGTTACCACAATTTACTCACTGCTCTTCAACTCTTCAAACCCTTCAAAAATCCCAAACATCTCTGTGTTTGTTTGTCGAGAAACAAACCTACCGTCCAGACAGATCTGCAGCACCTCAGCAGGAACTCTGAGCTCCACGGCAAGGTGAAGCTTCAGCTCCTGAATGCTGAGACCGATGGCGAAGGCCACAGTCATCACATGACCCTCTGGCACCAGCACCACCTTCACTGTAACACACCACACAGAGAGACAGTCTGTCACACGCTGAGTTTACCTCTGAAATCTGTTTTCTTTGTGTCGTGGGATTTTATCAGGACAGTTTTATATAGTAGCATGTAGCTGAAAACTACTAGAGCTGACACACAGAGGGGAGCAGGGGTCGGCCGGGAGTTTGCCCAGTATCGCTTTACAGATAAAAATATACCAGTGTTGTTGTCTGCGAGTGGTCAGTGATGTCCAACCCACCAAATCATAAAGAATGCAGTGATGAGTCAGGAAATTTGCATTTGTTGCAAAACGTAGAGATGCATGGTACACTGAATCAAAGCTACAGAAAATGAAAGAGGTTCCCTGCACATGCAATGTCACCTTGATCAATCACAGACACAGACATTATAATCATATCTTATTTTACATTTTGCATTTTTTTGTCCTCTTGTTTTAACTTAACCCCAAATGCACCTTAGTTGTGTCTCATTCATGTTTTGGTCGGACTGTTTGGCCCTCTGTTGCCATACTGCCTTCTGAGTATCCTGTTTCTGCTTTGTCTGTCAAAGCACTTTGTAAACTCTGTTTTTAATGATGCTATATGAATAAAGTTATAATTATTATAGAGTTATATTGCGCAGCCACGCTTTGATGGCGATGAAGAAGAACAGCATGTATGTCGGTATCTTTTTTAACAGTGAATTAGTGATAAATCACCCTCATGCATTTTCAACTGATGTCATGAGCTCATGTCTTATTAAAACAGGGCTGCAAAAATGTTTTTAAATGAGGGACAGATTAGATAATGTGAAAATACCCGGGGGCAGCTGCTTCCTGCATCATATGTGTTAATGGGGAAAAAACACAAACAAACGAGACAAACACAACTGATTCATCTTTTAGTGAAAAAGTATTCAACATTCTACCATTCCTAAAAGAAGCTGTGCTCACTTTTGACTTTACACTTCTTTGCTGTGGACATGTCTGCTACCTCACAGGAAATGTCCACAACTGTCACCATTCATTTGCTTGTTTACTGTTTATGGAAACACATTAGCTCTGCCTACGTAGTTTGTATTTGGTGCATGTCCACACACTGTATGATGGTCCTGCTGTCATGAGGGGAACGGAAAAAATAGAAAGTGAATAATGTGTGGAGGGCCACATATCATAAATTTTAAGAGACAAGCCTCAGGCCATATAAAATTGGCCCCTAGGCCGGACTTTGTACATGCCTGTATAAAAAGGAACAAAGCTCCCCCTGGCTCCTCTGTGCTTTACTGCCTAATTGGGGGTTTATTTAATGTTTTGGTCGCCGCTAATAGAACTTTAACAAGATATTGATCCTCATGTTGTATAATCCCTGTGTCAGGTTACCTAGAAACCACACAACACATCTTCAGGACTTCACTGCCTACACGAATCTTTCCATTTTTCTGCCAATCCCAGAATGCATGAATATGATCTGCATTCATTTGTTATGGTTTGTTTATATCGTGCCTCCCGATTCTATCACTCTGCCAATATGTAAAACTGAAATGGAAATAAAAACTGAAGGATCTGTGTCAAATGAATTTGAGAAATGTGTCACACCGTCAACACATCAGTCTTAGTGAGACAAAATCTGATAGTACAGGTTTTATCTTTTTAAAAATGGAGATAAATAGAATTTCATTTGGAAGATAAACTGAATGAATCTCATCATGCAGCATCAGAAACAGTGTTTATTCTTAAATTACCACTTTGATGACCATTACAAACACATTATCTTAACTTCCAGTGTTCTTATCCTGTATCATGGCTCAGATTTTACAGATTCTCTCATTGGTTTTGCAGCTGTAGTTTATTTTTTAAGTATTTTAACCCATGCTGACACGGGGAGAAAATGCAAACGAACGCTTGCTGTGGGGCGACAACGCTAACCACTACCATGCTGCCATGCCGTCTATATTATGTACAGAGTTTTTTGTTATATTGTTTTCTGAGAACTAAAGAATTTATCAATAATAAACAAAATAAATAATAACTGTTCTTTGGATTTGAAACTCTTTAAGTTTCAGTCTGACCTGTTGCCGTAGAGTTTCCAACATCTTCTTTTCTCTGAGGCTCTCTGAGCTGCTCGGCATCATCGGGCAGATCAGCCTGAGATTCAGCTTCTTGAGCAGGCTGAGGCACATCTGTAAAGTCCAGAGGGTTATGGTTAATCACATAAACACATTAAAATTATTAAAAGAATTGCACTTCTCAATCACTAGATTTAGGAAACCGTTTTTTTAATCCACATAAGCACCATCGCTTGAGGGATGGCAATGTCAGTCTGTCTGTTGGTCGGTCAGTCGACCACTTTTGGATGGATAACCACAGAATTTATAACTCTTCATCAAATCAAATAGGTCCTCATCATTATAGTTTGATTACGCTATGAATATTTATAAATAAATAAATAAAATATTGGCTGATATTCTCCTCTGATGTCAACATGCTGCCGTTTATTGTTTTGTGAAAGAGAAATCCAAAGTAAATCATCCATATTTTTTCAGACTTTGTTAAAACTATCAGCCACTGAATCTGACACTTTTGTTTTAACGAGTGATATCAGATGCATGCAGGATCTTTGAAACTGTTTGAGTTAGACTCTGACCTGTTGAGACTGAATTTCCAACATTTCCTGTTTGCTGAGGCTCTCTAAGCTGCTCGGTGTCATCCTGCAGATCAGCCTGAGTTTCATCTTCTTCCGCAGCCTCCAGCACATCTGCAAAGTCCAAAAAGATTTTATAGACCTGAATGTCAATACAAATATTCACATCAAACACTAGACAAGGATAGCCGTTTTAGTATCTAATAAATACATCCACCAAACTATTTGAGATATCTGCAAAATAAATTTTTAAGTAGCTGCACTTCACCTATCATCTCAAATTCTGGAGCCCTTTTGTAAAATTTCTTCTTTTTTTTATTTTATTTTAAATTTCAATGCCGAATTAAACCAGAAAAATATATGACAATGTGGAACATTTAAATATTTATTAGTTGATTTATAACACTGTCAAGGACCTCCAGTCAGTCTGAAGAGGTCAAACTTAATTTTTTATTATTTAACCAAAGAAAAATACAAAGAACATCGGTGGAAATGATGCAACTGAAAACAACTGAGGTACCATTAATATGAAAATCAAGAGAGACTTTTTTTTAAATTAAAAGGCAACAAAAACAAAAAGGAGAAACATCAGGTAAACCAAATAAATAAAACACAGTAGAAGAGGGAGTACGTGCTTTCCACTTAGGGACTATTCGTTACTTATGAGGGGGGAAGGAGTAGTGCAAAAAGGGGGAGGCGTGTCAAATAATTTTTTAAACACTAGGGAGGGACTTGTGTTTTTTATTTCAGCATAGGGTTGGAGCATACAAATGTAAATGGTTGTATTCTTTATTTATTTATTTTACCACTGGAAGGGATGCTTTCTTTAAAAATAACCAAATTGCACCATTTATCTCAGCCAGAAACTGTGAAAACGACGGCTGTTGGACACATCACGTGCGACGTACGCCTCCATCAGAAAAACCCATCATCAAATCTGAGCATAAAATATTGATTTTTAATCAAAATCTCTTTATTATACATTTAAAATTTAGCCAAAAATAAACCGCTTACACAAATTAACCAGCATGTACGCTAAGAGTGAAAAATCAAGGCTTTTTTCCAATGCCAGGATTTTGTGTTTGACTTTTAACTTTCAAATGTCAAAAGGTGAGTTTAAAAATCTAATCACTAATTTATGGTGGAGGCAGGGTCATGCAATTTCTGCCAGTTACCCAGGGAGGCTCTCGAGAAAAAAAATTTATAGCTTCAGGGAGGGTAGAAAAAAAAGCGGTCACACCTCCCGCCTCTGATAAGTAAAACACAGTCCCTTACAAATATCAATATGATATTTAACACTCCAAAAATAACAAAACTAACAGCATCTGGAATGTTTGCATTCAGGTTGTGCATAAAATAAATTATATCATTATCACTAAATGACAGGATATTATCCATTTTAGTGACAACCAGTACCAGTTGTAAATGAAAGACTAAAACTGGAGAGGTCAAACTGGACTCACCTGAGGTCAAACTGGACTCACCTGAGGTCAAACTGGACTCACCTGAGGTCAAACTGGACTCACCTGAGGTCAGACTGGACTAACCTGAGGTCAAACTGGACTCATCTGAGGTCAAACTGGACTCACCTGAGGTCAGACTGGACTAACCTGAGGTCAAACTGGACTCACATGAGGTCAAACTGGACTCACCTGAGGTCAGACTGGACTCACATGAGGTCAAACTGGACTCACCTGAGGTCTTCCTGTCAGTCTGCACCTCCTCTCCATCCCTCCCCGGCTCTCTGTCGTCCTCTGTCGGCTGTTCTTCAGTAACTCCACCTGGTTGGAGGTTTGTTTCCGTCTTTTCCTCCTCACCTTCTTTCACCTCCTGCTCTGTAACGTTATCTTCTCTTTGCTCCGACATGGCAGCTTAACGGTAACTAACCGGCTAATGCTAGGTTAGCTTGTTAGCTGCCCCACTTTAAGTCAACTTAAGTTAACAAACGAGCTGTAAACCCGCCTGAACGCTGAGACACGGTGACACAGCCGTGACACGGTGAGAAACAAATCCACTGACCCTCGTTTAAACTTCTTCTTTAATCCTTTATCTGGTTTATTCTCACCTTTTTAGCGAGAATTTGAATTAGCAAAGCGCAGCTAGCACTCTTTCTAACGTTAGCTTGGTCTCCAGGCAACGCCAGAGTGTACACGTTGCTATGGAAACCATAAACGTCACTGTCAGAGTAGACTTCCGTTTTCTTTGGAGTTTATAAAAACAAAAGTATATTCTTCCAAAATTAAATTGATAAAAAAAATATATAATTTTGTTACTGATGGCGTTTAATTGAGATGATTGTAAACCTGTTCCTAAAGGTGAAAGCTTTTCCTGTGACTTAGGGACTGTTCTTTACTTATCAGAGGAGGAGGAGGGTGGCTGGGGTGAGATTTATTTTTATTTATTCATTTGGTTTTTTTTTTGTTTTTTTTGTGGACTCTCCCTGAAGCTACAAATATTTCCCAAGACTGGCATAAAATGCACAAACCCTCTTCCCACTATAAATTAGAATGGCCAAATGTTTGTTTTTTTTCTTCTATTTTTGGTCATTCTGTCAGTCAGTCATTCTGTCAGTCAGTCATTCTGTCTGTCCCACGTTTTTCTACTCACTGACGTGGTCAATCTACTGTACTTTCAATAAAGCAATTGTACTATCAAATTCACAAAAGCTCTGTCTGAATAAATTGCTCTTCTTAATGGGTTCACTTGACTATTTAATCTGCAGTTTCCTATGACCTGTATCCCAAACACACACCATGTGAATCTGTACATGGGCAACTGTGCACTCAATGGGTATGGACTAGTGTGAAATAAATAAATAAATTATGACGATACATAAACCAACACACTGTTTGAAAAAATAAATTGGTACAGTAACCAATTTTGTTGTTATAGCACAAAAATAAAAATCTTGTAGAGGCAAGAAGCCCCCAAACTCTAACTAAATAAAACAAACTAAAACCCTGATGGATTATTAGAAGGATTAGTCAATAGACTCATTATTTTCAGTGTGTGGAATCATCATAATATCAGTACAATTAAATACACATTGTAGTCAGTGTTTTGCTTTTCCTTTAAAGATGTTTACTTTGTACTCTGATAAGAAGGAAGATGGCAGAATGTGACCAATTTTGTTGATTTATAACGTTTAAATATCAAATAAAAACTTAAATTCACGTTTGATTTTAGCTTTACATCCCAAACATACAAAGTACGATCAACTGAACCAGTTTAGGTGACAAAATGTAATGTGAATAAAGTGTTTTGGCCTCACAGAAATGTACATTTAGAATATTAATTTTATTTAATTAAATATGCATATGTGATTTAGTGTTGCATTTAGTGTTGTTTGACTGGTAATGTGGGTTTTTTTGCATTGTGCAGGACCGAAATTATATTAATATACATAGAAATACTATTACTAGCAGTAAAAGTAGTTGGTATTTGTAATTTTCATTGTGCTCACACACTTTACCTCCAACGACTACAAATACATGAACGTATGGTCAGATAAAATCTTTAAACGTTGGCTGTGTCATCGTGTTATTTTAGTAATGTTACAGCCTCCCTCTGTGTACAGCGACCGTATGGGAGCTTTATGTTGAGCTGCGCTGCTGCTGCTGCTATTTCAGTCTGTGAGCCAGAGGAGGCGACATGGTGGCCCCTGTAAAGCTCCACTAATCTGCAGCTGGACATCAGCTGGCTCCCCGGAGATCACGGAGCTGGGCCCTGGTGTAAACCTGTCACACACACACCCACCCACCCACACACACACACACACACACACCCACACACACACACACACACACACACACACACACACACACACACACACACACACACAGGTATTCATTTATCCATAGGGGGTCCTGTTTGTCCTGTTAGTGAATCACAGTGTTTCCCACTGAGACACTTAAACACACATGTGGGGACATGTTAGCTAAACGATCTGGAATTTGGGAGGGGCTTTGATGCAATATGAAACTGTGCAATACAAAACAAAGTGATAAGACACAAAAACATTCTACAATATAATATGATATATGATGAAGTACGACCAGTGGTGGAAAGTAACTAAGTACACTGTCTCAAGCAGGCTAAATACAGTTTTGAGATATTTACTCAGATATTTTGATTTTCTGCTACTTTCTACTTAAACTTCTCAGAGGCAAATACTCAATAACACGTCGTCAAAATGTCACCCTAGTCTCGTCCTGCCGGCTCACACTTTTTACACAGACGTTGATACGACACGGTTACAACCTTATACTAACCTTAAACCTGATACTTCACCTACCTACCATTTGTCATCAGTTAGTCATGCCATGTGAGCTTGAATTTGTGAAGAAAACTTTTCTTGCATGCCTTTACAGAAAACCTTCCAAACACATACGTTTTCACATATAGTCCTTTTTAAACAAACCAAACTCAGTCCTCTTAAAGTGCACAAAAAGTGGACAAACAGAAAAGGAGCTCAGTCCTCTTTCTCTTCACACTATAGCCTAGAGTATATATAATATTGATATAGTTTGGTTTTTACTCTGCTGCAGTGCGGTTATGAAGCCCCTTGCTTTCAGATGAACTTAAAACTGGAGGTGTGTCTGTGCTGCAGACTGTTGCTGTTTGATGTATTCTACATTCCACACCTGGAGACGTGCAGTATCTTCTATCGACCAAACCACTCCTCGTCCTGCGTCCTTGCAAACGTTACAGGCTGACTTGGTTTCATCTGGTTATTTAAGTGTCCCGGTGCAACAGCATGTGATCTAGAGGGCTGAATACAACAGCAAAGAGCAAAGTGAAGCTGGAGCGCTTTGTGTTCACACAGGTATACAGGTTAAGGGCCTGTTCATATGGTTCAGTATATTTCTGAAAACAGGTATTTATCTTTGCGTTTGCACCTATCATTTTCACGTAGCTGGCGTTTTTCTTGACAAAAATAGAGATTTTCAAAAACGGCTTCCAAAGTGAAAGTTTTTAAAAATATCTGTGTCTATGGAGACGTGTAAACAGGATAGACGGAGATTTTGGAAAACGATGACATTGCAACCCAGTTTGTGCATGCCCAATAGGCGCCCGGGAACCACAACAACAATGGCGGATATATACCGGGTTGTTTACGTTTTGTTAGCACTTTTGGGACTACTTACAAGCTTACAAATGAACTTAGCACTGCTGCATCAACATCACCACTACATCGGCGCACAAAGACGTCTGCTGTGCCCAATATTAGTAAGTGCATAGCAGCTAACTATGCGACATAAGGTTAAAATGTAGTTTATCATTGTTTTTATCACTAGCGCCAAGAGGAAAACAAGTCACTGGGCATGCGCAGAACGTTCTTCTATGGTGTTTGACATATGGTCAGACAGTGGCCTGAGGCAGTCTGAGTTTGGTTCGCTTCAGAAGGGTCTGAGTTAACTTGAAGTGTTCTCACATGCACAAAAAATGCTGAGTCACTACTCTGAAGCGTTTAGAGGGCTGGAAAGAGACAAGTGTGAAAACACCCTAAAATCTTAGTTGACTGAAAGCTGAACTAATCTCTGCTCTCTTCAAAGCTAAACTCAAGGTTTTTAGTTAAAATAGAAGTACTGAGCAAATGACGGGATAATTGAGACTTGGATTATACTGCAGGACTTGTGTGACATGTTGATGTAGTTTTGCTGTTGTTAAACATGGTCCACAATAATCAATAAATCATTATGTTCACCATTTTCTGTGGAGGAATGCAGGCGAGTTTTCTTCATGAATTCAACGTAACACAGCACAACTACCTGATGTACAGATGGTCATATTGTCAGTGAAGTGTCCTTTTAAAGGCAGAACAACTATGTCCCCCCCGTCTGTGTTCACAGCAAAGACTGTAAAAATAATGCACGTAGCCACAGTGACATCACCGACTGGATTGTGGACTCCTGTTTTAAAACCTCGGGCAGAATCCAAATGTCCATCCTTTGAGCCCTCGCAGACTGCAGTCGCACGCACTGTGATGAGTTCACCATCACATCGCTGACAGACAGCCCTCGAGACTGTTTTACTTGTTGCCGTGGAAATGTTTGAGCGACGATTACAATTGTTGTACTGTAACTGCTGTCATATTCTGTCTGCTCATCTGTCCCTGTAGATAACAAGATATGAATCTCATGCATATGGCTGTTCTGTTAGTGAACAAAATACATTTGTGTAGAACATACAGACTGCAGACACACACATACAGAGATGACTGAAAAGAAGGACCGAGCTATGACTAAATAAATTGGGTAGACCTGTTAGTGACATCAGAAGATCTTCTTTAGTTGTTTTGCAGCCACTTTTCTATCCTTTATATTTGGCATTACCCTGCACAACGTACAGGATAGGCTGCAATAATACAAAGCATTCTGATTCAACGTATGTTGTTGCATATTATTTCTGGCCCACACAAGTCAAGTGTGTAACAGGCTAAAGGAACTGTTTCACATACACATAAGTTTCGTTTTTTTAGTCGGCTATTGGAAAAAAAACACTGCCACATGATGTCTGTATCGCAATGCATTGTGGGCAATTAAATCTGTTTAGTCTGCTGATGTCTGCACCCCAAGTGGACTCTCTGGAAGTCTGCAGAAAGTCCGCTTTAGGCCCCTTGTGGACTGGAGGATTGTGGATTTGGACAGCCCTAGGTACTCCCAGACTTATGTCAATGTCAGCTTTATTTATATAGCACCTTTAAAACAGCCACCAGCCAACCAAAGTGCTTTACAGTTAACATAAGCAAAAACAACAACACACAAAAAACATTTATACAGTGAAATATAACAAAGATAAAAGACCCAATAGAGGTGACTGTACTCAACCAAAGGCCAAGGTGAACAAGTGAGTCTTAAGCAGTGATTTAAAAGTGGAGAGGCTATTCGCAGTCCGCACAGTCAACGGTAATGCGTTCCACAGAGTGGGAGCCGTGACTGCAAAGGCTCGATCTCCTCTAGTTTTTAAGAGTGATCGAGGAACATCCAAGACCATCTGATTTGCTGATCTGAGGGCTCTGGAGGGCTGATGCAACTCATCAAGGTCAGATAGGTATTCCGGAGCCAGCCCATTCAGAGACTTAAAAACAAATAAAAGAATCTTAAAATCAGTCCTGTACCTAACTGGAAGCCAGTGAAGTGAAGAGAGCACCGGAGTTATGTGCTCGTGTTTCTTTGTCCCAGTTAGGAGACGAGCTGCTGCATTTTGAACAAGCTGCTCTGATTGCTCAATGCCGACGTACAGTGAGTTGCAATAATCTAAGCGAGAGGTAATAAAAGCATGGATAACTTTTTTGAGGTCTTTCTGGCTTAAATAAGGTTTAACTTTGGCTAGAAGCCTCAGCTGAAAAAAGCTGGACTTGACCACTGAGCTGACCTGTTTGTCTAGCTTAAAAGCACCATCAATAATCACACCAAGATTCCTAGCGTGGGATCCCATGTAAGGTGCTAGTGGGCCCAGGGAGCTGGCAAGGACCTGAACCAGATCAGGGCGACCGAACAGGACAACCAAATTTTAAGAAGTTTAAGTCCATCCATGTTTCAGTGTCACTCACGCAGGTTAGCACGGCCTGAAGGGAATCTTTGGAAGGAATATTTAACGGCAAATACGCCTGCACGTCATCAGCAAAGCAATGAAAGAGAATACCATGCTTCCTAAATATTTACCCCAGGGGTAGCATATAAAGGGAGAACAATAGAGGGCCCAGAACTGACCCCTGGGAGACCCCGCAGGTCAGAGGGGCCACTGAGGGGGAAAACTGCCCCATAAGAACAGAAAAGGATCTGTCCGAGAGGTACGATTTAAACCAACCTAAAACAGTGCCTTTTATACTACACAGTGCTCTTGGCGTGACAGGAGAATTGTGTGATCCACTGTGTCAAACGCTGCTGTCAGGTCAAGAAGAATTAAAATGACACAGTTACCAGAATCAAGGTTTAACAAAAGATCATTAAAAACTTTTAAAAGAGCAGCTTATGAATTTATACTCCTGCGTTGAAATGACGCCATACCTACGCCGTAGGGTCTCCATCAACAAAGAGCCTACGCTGTACCCTGCGCCGTAGCCTGACGTGCACCTCCCCAGAAATGTAACTACACATTGTGGTGACACAGACCTCCTGTCTATGTTTGTAAGCTGGAACCATTTCCCTCAGTGGAAACAAAGCTTTGATTTACTTTAATTTCACAGATAAGAAACAATAAATTGTGAAGACAATAAAGCCTCCACAAAAATAGCATTGTAAGTCTTGTGTGTGATTTATCCTGGCTTCATATGAGCAGAGGAAATCTCCGCCTGTCGCTAGGCTAATTGATACAATGTAAAATGCCATAGGCTTGTGCTAATAACATTAGCATGTTATATTTGTTTGGAAAACATGTTTAGTATAAGACAGTTGTTTCGCTGGTGAACCTTGTGAGCTGTAATAGAGCCGAATGTTACCTTTGTTAAATGTTGCTGTTGTCCCTGGCTTCATCTGAGTAGACAGACGTCCACTACCTGCTAGGCTAATTTATACAATGTAAAATGCCATAGGCTTGTGCTAAAAACATTAGCATATTGTATTTGTCACTGGGAACGCACCCATAAAGTCCACGAGTCTGCAAGTGTGGTGAAGTCCGAACATTTGGATTCAGCCTTGAGTTTAGTATCTAAGTTGTCGCCATCTTGGATTTTTGGAGCCAGAAGTGACCATGTTTGGACGAGAGGGTGGAGCTGTGGAGGAGCTCTTTAATGGTTTACAGTTGGATGTTGATGTTAATACATACTATAACACTGATATTGAAGAAGGAGAGATTTGTCATTTCAGCGAGGTTTTGTCGTTAAATAAAGTTTTTAAAACATCTAAGTGAAAAAGTGCTTTCCTGAGAAAAGGAAGACAGTAAAACAGAAGTGAGACAATTAAGAGAAAGCAGAAAACAACTTAAATAAAGCCCTTGAAAGTCATTAAAAGTCAATAAAACCGGAGGCACAAACAGCAGAAAACAAAACCAGAGCATTAAAAGAATCGCACCGGGAAACTCTTTCCTCATAAAAGCAAATTCAAAACATGGATTAAAGAGACGGCACAGAGCTCCACTGTCGCCTGGCTGCAATTTTCCTGCAGCTCCCAACAGTTTCACCACACACCCATCATCTCATATTTCTTTGACAAAGCAGCGGAGGAAAAAAACCCAATTGATTTTGCTTTCCATGAAACACAATAGACGGTGAACTGGGCCGTGTGAGTCCGCAGCCTAAAGCCTCGGAGGCTTGTGGGATTTTGAACACGGGACTCCCGCCAACGCCACAAAGACCTGGCTTAGTTCATACAATAGCACACGTAACCCGGCTATATTTAAGACCAGCAGGCCAGGTTTCGAGCACACACGCCCCACACTGTGTCTCTGCAGGCAGCATCAGTGTGGCGGTTTCGAGGCATGTGAAAGCAGGTCACACCTAAATATAAAACCACTCTGTGCTGCTGGTGCAGAGTGAGCGGTCAGTGTGAGCCGTCAACACACAGGTGAGAGTTTTTCATTTCATCTGCAGCTATCTGAGTTTAAAGTTCTGATTGTGGAGGTGAGTGAATTCGTCCGCAGGGGATCATGCATGAAAAGTTTTGATGTTTCCAAAGGGGGTGGACACAATAACACGAACACCTACAGGTCTGGAATCTACGCTACGTGTTTCACTGTCATCTGTCATCCTTGGTGTTTTTTTTATTTTGCACTGGCATGTCATTTTTGTTTAATTGTTGGGTTTTAAGTGAATGGGGATCCTGAAATAGGCAATCACAGTTAAAGTTTAGAATAAGCTAACTCTACTGGGTAATGCTTTATTTTACAAGTCTGTAATTTCATGATATTTTCCTAGAAAGTTTGCTGGAAAGAAATATTACATTTGGCAGCAATTGAAAGGAAAAATAGGAATATTCTTAAAAAAAGCTCAAATAAATTTTCATTCTATACTTTTTTATGATTGTAAACTTTATTCTTCATAGATGTTGAATTGTTTGCGAGCCTGTGGACGAGTTCCTCATATGTGCATGCTCAGCTGACCTGCTGTGCTCCGGCTAAAAGGCTCTCTAGGGTGCATTAGCAAATAAATGGAATTTATTAATCGAAAGTTTATCAAATTAACGCCTTCTCAGTTCTATTATTAGCACCTCTTTCCAGGAAAGTTCCTGGGGAACGATCAGGAAGAGACAGCAGAACTGTAAAATGAAACGTTACCTTCTGTTTTCATTGACACAACGCCAAAAGATGTGTTGGTTCAACTCCAGGGTCAGCTTTTAGGGCAATAATTCGTCGGGATGTTGTGTTGGATTGTTGTGTTTCTGTTATTTTGTCCACTCTCTTGTATCATCAGGTATTCCAACTGCATGCAGAGAAAATATTTGAGACATGCAGAGAATATTTTATTAAAATCAACTTGCCAGAACATCTTTGAACTTTGAGATTTTGGACAGTGAAGTAAAAACCTAAAAACACAGAGAGCTGTAGAGCATCAAGACTTGAATCGATGGTGTTGTTGCTTGGAGGGAAGTCAGTGTAAACTGAGGGAGGAATTAAGAAAACAGTGTGTGGATTTTAAAACTCCACTTTAGGGTTTTTTAAAGCCTCCTTTTGCTCCTAGTTTTGTGAGTTTTTTGGTGGCACATTAACTGTCGGGTTCAGTCTCATGAGGCGTTTTCCGACCAAACAGTTCTGAGGACTCCCTCCATTTTGTGGGTAAGGTATCCTTTTAAAGGCAGAACAACTTTGTCCCTCCCCACTTTGTGTCTAAATGCTCGCAGCTTGCCAGCAAAATGGCCCAATATGCGCTGAAAATCTGGCAGCGTAAAAGGGGCTATAGACTGTAAAATAGTGGATGTAGCTACAGTGACATCACCCATTGGTTTGTAGACTCCCATTTTATAGCCTCCAGTTTGGCATTTTTGGCATTGCTATCTTGGATATTTAGAGTCAGATGTGACCAAATTTGGATGTGAGGATGGAGCGTGGGGTGAATCTGACTGAGTTCTCGAGGACACTATCTGCAGACAGTGGACGTGCACTTAATTATGCATGACCTTAATCCTTCCAAAATTTAAAAGGGTCAATCAATCAATCAATCAATTTTATTTATAAAGCCCAATATCACAAATCACAATTTGCCTCACAGNAGGTTTTCCCCAGAAAGTTTGCCAATGATTAACGAAACCCACATCATTTGCTGGACACCACCAAAAGGGTGAGTTATATGAAAATTCACCTCCCGTACAGTTGACATGGACGGCAAAATTATCTATAGAGACCAAAATCATTTTTGTACCAGACTGTAAACATGTTTATTTCTGCTGTAAAGTTGGACATTTTAACATGGCAGGCTTTTCTCACAGCATTTGTATGTTTTCCTACAAAAGTAACACACTTAAATGCTTTTTTTTTTTTTTTTTTAAACTTTTGAGTCACTTTAAAAGGAACACACAAATCCTTGTCATGTTTCTTTTCCTAAACCCAAACGCATAACTTTACGTCCAGATTCCTTTTATTGTCATTTTTATGATGAAACATTAAAACAAAATACTGTTTCACGTCTAAAATCAGCAAAATTTGTTCTCAGTGCAGTAAAATTATTCAATTAATAAATCGATAGATACATAAATCTAAAATAGTGTGGGGCAAAAGACAAGGTAAGTTCATGTGTGCTACAGTTCAACAGTCTGATCGCTGACGGAGAAAAACTGTTCCTCAGACATGTTGCCCTGCAGCGGATGCTCCTGAACCGTCTCCCTGACGGCAGGAGAGAAAAGAAACTGTGGGAGGAATGAGAGGAATCCTTAATTGTGCCCTCTGGCTGTAGACATCCAACAGGGATGACAGCAGCACACCGATGATCTTCTTACGCTAATTACATAACTGTGCGTTAAGGATGTGATGTCATTCGTTGGGCGCTGATTCGTAGGTTATCATATGAACTGTTGTGCATGCCTTTTTTGTAAGATATCATACGAACCATTCTATGAGAACAAGTTTAACACAGGGGTCTGTGGGGACTGACTGGCTTCTGGAGCCAGCCTCAAGTGGCCATTCGGGGAACTGCAGTTTTTGGCACTTTCATGACTTCATGTTTTGCAGCCCCAGGGGTTTCCATCTGGGTCGGTATAGAAACGTCACTTCGGTGCAACATACAACAACGACAACAGTCTGCTCCTCCGTCAGTCCATTTGTCTGTGTTTTTTCCATTTTTTCATTACAAGCTGTTGTTTTTGTTTGGTGCTGTCCGTTGTTTACACAGCTAACAGATTTTTAAAAATGGCGGTTGCAAGTGCTGCACTGGCTCATGTGTTCGACTAATCAAGGCAGACTTAAATCACTTAAGGTTCATCTGGTGCTGAGAGAGTCCATCCATCCATTTTCTTCCGCTTATCCGGGGCATGGTCGTGGGGGCAGCAGGCTGAGCACAGCACCCCAGACGTTCCTTTTTCCAGCAACACTTTCCAGCTCCTCCTGGGGGACCCTGAGGCGTTCCCAGACCAGATGAGATATGTAATCCCTCCAGTGTGTTCTGGGTCTGCCCCGGGGCCTCCTACCAGTGGGACGTGCCCAGAACACCTCAAACGGGAGGCGCCTAGGAAGATCCTGATCAGATGCCCGAACCACCTCAACCTCACTAGTGTAGAGAGTATCGACACTAAAATAGGAGCTAAAAAAGTCCCTCAAAACAGTGCTCTAAAAACTACAATCATTCCTTGTTCTTATGGAGTAGACTTTATAAAAAAAAGGGGGTTCTGAGCACTATGAAAAGGTTTTACCATCCTGAAAATACCTGGTGTTACCAGCTGCAGCGGGCGGCTAATTTCATCAAACAAGCTCTGGTAAATTCACTGCACGCTACCTGCCAAGATCCAAACAGCAGACTAACACAATTAGAGACAAGCCGGTGGAGAAAGTTGAACAATTAGCAGCTAAAGAGACGGATATGTTCCTCTGGAGTTGGTGAAAACTAAAAACAGCAAGTGACAGTTGGACTAATGTAAATCAGGTGGACACAAACATGACGCCATGACTGATATGTTTTGTCTTCGGCTCGTTCTGTTGCCTCCGAGTTATTATAAGTACTGTACAGGAGATTTTTAGTTGATGTGTTCAAAAATGCAACATCACCAGTTTGGTATCAATCAGTGTGTGTCTTCCCTACAGAGTGATGAACACTTATGAAGAATACGGTGAAGAGGAGCTCACTGACTACATCATCCAGCTCAGTATTCAAGACTCCTGCCAAGATGCCTTTCTGAAATCTGCAGCAAGGTATCAGAGCCACATCCAATCCTCACCCTCCTCCCTAAAACACATTTGCTTATTTAAACAAACCCAGCTGACTGCCCTGTGCTCCCTCTGCTCCTGGCTGTTAGTTTAGAAGAAACGACGGATGAAAATTTGAGAGTCCTGGCTGCCATCGAACAAGGTGGGTTAAACAGCACGCAGGAAATACCTTCATGATCACACACACTGTTGTTTTTGTGTCGGGTCTGTTGGCTCTCCTCTGTGGCCGACAGCCAAAGTCACACGGCCAGCAGCTGTAGGCGAGGATCGCCAGGCATCAGGAGGTTGGCAGATGGACAGAGAGAGGGGGGGATAAACAAACAGAGAGGTGGGAGAGGGATGAAGTTGGAGAGGAAATGTGAAGGACCAGAAACTGTTGATTTGCAGAAAAGGAGAAAAGTACAGAAAACTTTTAGCTCCAGTGAGTCCTGGATGTTTCTGAGAGTTTTTTTTAAAATATTGCCTTTTTTCTTTTGCTGAAATCCCGGGGCTGTTGCCTTGTTGCCGTGGTAACCAGGTGAGGTCTTGGTGCTCAGGGGGATGCTGAGGCACACCTTCGCCTTCAGGGAGTTGGACAGTCGCGGCTGGCTTCCCCTTCATCGAGCCGCCTCCCAGCCAGTCCCTGAGATCCTGCAGACCGTACTGACATGTGAGTACATTTGTTCAGTGGAAGGAGGTCAGCTCATAGCAACATTGTTTTAATTAATGCAGAAACACAAGTCCAGCACCTGAGGGAGCACCTGAGGCCA
The DNA here is from genome assembly GCF_006386435.1 of Epinephelus moara. Classification (NCBI taxonomy): domain Eukaryota; kingdom Metazoa; phylum Chordata; class Actinopteri; order Perciformes; family Serranidae; genus Epinephelus; species Epinephelus moara. The sequence continues at coordinate 44,048,407 of NC_065525.1, read as the reverse complement.
TCTTGTCAGTAATGTATGCAGGTGTGACAACTTTAACTGTACCTGAGGCTGCAAGAGGAAAAAGAGGTCACAGATTCATGGTATGAGCACTTCCTTCCTGCTAGCTAATATTTACTAGAATAACGACTTATCATTATAGGTGCAAAACATTTTCTGTCATAATAAACTGCATTTATATTTAAAAAAAAAATACAGGTGCATCTTAACAAATTAGAATATCATAAAAAAAGAAAAGAAAAATAAGTTAAATATTTCTTGTCAGTTATTTCAGAAAGTGAAACTGTGTATATTCCGGACTCACACAGTCCTGAGAAGAGCTCTAATCAAAGAGCCTTTAATCTGTGAGTCTGGTTCAGTTCACACGACCACAATCAAGACTGCTGATTTAACAGTTGTCCAGGAGACACTCACTGACACCCGCTGCAAGGAGCGTAACCCACAGAAGGTCACTGCTGACAGGGTCGGCTGTTCACAGTCATCCCAAATGTGCAACGTCCTCTTTTCAGATGAAAGTAAATTTTGCATTTCATTTAGACATCAAGGTCCCAGAGTCTGAAGGAAGAGCGGAGAGGCACAGAATCCAAGTTGCTTGAAGTCCAGTGATGATTTGGGGCACCATGTCATCTGCCCGTGTTGGTCCACTGTGTTTTATCAAGTCCAAAATGAACACGGCCCTCTCCCAGGAGATTTTAGAGCACTTCAGGTTTCTGTCTGCTTTATGGAGATACTGATTTCATTTTCCAGCAGGAAGTGGCACCTGCCCATAGTGCCAAAACCACTCATAACTGGTTTGCAGACCATGGTGCTACTGGGCTTGAGTTTGAGCAATCAAAAAAATTAAAACAAAAAAAGGCTTGAAATATTTCATTTCATGTGTAATGAATCTAAAATATACGAAAGTCCGTAACTGATCAAAATCACTGGATCAGATATCAGAAAAAAGAAAAGTATAATCAGATATCATCCATTAGCCTAAACTATGAGGTAAATGTTAATTAAGCTGAGAACGACAAGCCGTAAAGAGACATGTCACTTGACGAGTAACACATGAGCGAGCAGAATGTGTCACCTGAACAGTAGAGTCACTTCACAGCTCACACTGTCGACCCTGAGATAACTTTTCCAATGCAGCTAACTTGGTGTCAGGTGTAATAATAGACTGTGAGTGCCCTCATATGACTCGTCTACTGTATTGTCATCCAATGTACACTTCATACCGAAGATGCTTGCGTCTTTGGGGTTGGCACGGTGATGCAGTGGTTAGCATTGTCACCTCACAGCAAGAGGGTACCTGGTTTGAACCCGGGGTGGGGGGGCCCCTCTGAGTGGAGTTTGCATCTCCTCATTATCAGCGTGGGTTTCCTCCAGGTGCTCCGACACGGGCCTCGTGCCTATGACCAAATCACAGCCGTGACGATATATGAGTATAACATCACTCCCTCTCGTGTGATATTGCTTTTATACAACAGTTCAACAGTTAAATAAGCAAGGCTGATTAAGAAATGTTGAAAAATGAGGACAAAATAGATAATTTAAGCATTTTATTTGTCTTCCGCCAACAAAAATAGTTCCCTCAGGACTCCGCTGTCACCGTTGCTATGTAACGCAGACATGGTGCGCCAGGCACTTACTCTTTATACACATTTATCTGCACGTTTCCATTAATTGTGCAGCCGGTGAAATAAGTCTCTGGTGACTGCATGGTGGACTGTCGCTTCACAGGCACAGCCGACTCTGCCTTCTGATCTGACAGTATGTTGCTTTTCTCCAAGTCATTGAGCTCCGCTGATGAAACACTGACAAACCTGGATGTGTGCTCAGATGGATTCAGCTTCTCCTCTCCCTCATCTTCCTCTGATGACCATTCATAGTTCAATTCAAAACTTATTTTAGGAAATAAATCCATATTTTTGGCTGTTTGACAGTGGATGAATTAATTAGCCTACAACGCAACTGCTGACCTAACTGACACTAACCGTCAGTTTTGATTTGATTGTTGATTGCAATCAGCTGTGAGGCGGAGTGATACACACACAGTGAAATAACCGTGATGTTGTACTCCAATATCATCACGGTTTTACTGTCTCTCGACCAATCAGATTGCAGGGCCGGAACTAACTGTTGTATAAAATATGTTAGAATCTACAATCTGTGCAGTTATAACTTTTAAGTTAAACTACATACATTGCAAAGTAACAACAGCACAGCTCTCCAGGTTGATCTCACTCTCTGGCAAACTCACAGCTCTCCAGGTTGATCTCACTCTCTGGCAAACTTGGTAAGCACTGTATATAATAAACAACTCCGTCTCTGTCGAGTTTGGTGGCGAGTGGCGTTCATTTATCTCCAAGGTAACAGATATAAAAGCAAGAGAATCAAAGTTCAAGGTGTAATATCATAAGAAAGTAGTATGTCCTGATTGTGTGCATACTGCATGCGACAGTGCGAACTTTTTAGGGCAGCTGCAGTACCTAGTAAGAGTAAAAAGAAAAAGCACGTGATTTAAACAACTCACACCCGTGTATACTCGTATAGGCTACAAGTGTGGAGTTAATAAAAATAAATTAAATTTCATTTTGAATGTTTGAATGCTGCTGACCAAACAAAAATGCAGCAAAAATGACGAGTGAAAAAGAAAATAAATATAATAAATAACAGAAAATAAATCAAAGAAAAGCTGCAGTATTGCATAACCAAATATTTGTTCCACTGTTTGAGCATGACGTTTTCTAGATGGCTTGTTTGAGGCCTTTATTTGACAGGACAGGATTGAGCATGAACGGGGGAAAGAGAGGGGGGATGGCATGCAGCAGACGCTCTAATCACTGAGCGAGCAGGAGCTCCAGCATTGTAGTTGTTTAAAGGGATAATCACTGAGCGAGCAGGAGCTCCAGCATTGTAGTTGTTTAAAGGGATAGTGCACCCAAAAATGAAAATTCAGCCATTATCTACTCACCCATATGCCGAGGGAGGCTCAGGTGAAGTTTNAAAGTTGTTTGGAAAAACGTCATTTGAACTCTGTTTTTAGCCTCATTGTAGCCTGCAACTTTTTATGTCGGGGCTTCAAAAAGGTCTGAGTCATTATCAGTGACGCCTCCTGTGATTTTCATTTATCTGCTGGTTTCACAGCCTCACACTGAAAGACAGAAACATTCTGAATAGCATCGTTAAAACCTGCTCTAAGATCACAGGAGTGACACAACGGAACAAATCCGAGGATTTTAGCTTCCTGTGGACAACATGTTCTTGCAGGCGTATTTTCTCTGTTGCCGTCATCGTGTCGTTACGCCTCACCTGCTTGTAAAACAAGGCGGTATTCAAAATCTTTTATTCCCTCTGCAATTTGTCTTTTACATTTTCTGTAAATATTTGTTGTTATAGTTTTTTTTAAATCCATTTTATGATAATCTGTCTATTAACTTTTATTATTCATAGATTCCTTTTATCCACTGAACCCCTTGACAGTTTAATTTCTGTTTTTTATTTATTACTCATTTATTTACATGTCTACGTGTCACTGTATGTAAGGTGACTCAATCTGAATCATAACAACAGGTAAGTGAAGGTTTAATTAACATTTTCCGAGTGTAATAAATGTACAGTATTATCGTGCAGTATTTCTCTGGAACATAACTTCATTGTTGAGCTGGTGTAGCTGCAGTTCATATGAAGCACACAGATGTGTTTAAACCCCCAAATGTTTCTGTTTAGCAGCCAAGCTACTGAGATGCCAAGTGACTGTGGAGAAAATATAACCTCCTCCCACCTTTAACTGGTGGAGTTGACACCAATAATTAAATAAATGAAGTTGACAAGTGAAGATGAAGCGTCAGGTCACATCAGGTTGGCTGCAGCAGAGATGACAGGCCTGGTGGGTGGCTTCATCAAAATAATGGCTGCCTGAGATAATATTAATCCACAGAGTGCTTCAGTGACAGATGACAACTGATGTCGACAGTCCTCTGGGTCTGAAATAACCTGTGATGTCGCTCCCCGCTCACTCAGCCTGGAGGTCAGCCAGCAGCAGCAGCAGCAGCAGCAGCAGCGAGGTGTCACCTGCCGGGGCCACACAGCTGGTCGTCCCATGTGAACTCCACGCTGACCTGTTTGTGTTGTGTTTGTGTCAGTGGCAGCTCAGGGGCTCAGCCTGGAGGAGAGGACGGCCGTGGGTGGAGAGACTCCGCTGACACTGGCAGTTAAAGCCGGACTGGTGCAGAATGTGAAGAGCCTGCTGGAGCACGGCGCCTCGCCTCACAACACCAACAGCAAGAACGAGTCGCCGCTGCTGCTGGGTAACACAGCGGAGAGAGGAGGCGCTGATTAACAAGACTAACAAGGTCCTGTGAGACGGTGGTGATCAATACACACAAAGTGGAGAGACGTGCAAACATCTTTACCTCTGGTGGAGTAAACTTGTAGAGTTTGTCCTGAGGGTGGCGCCAGAGTAACAGCCAATAATAATATATGACATAAAAAATAGAAACTAAATGAGACTAAAAAATATGACAGCCCATTTCTTTCAGTGTGATGAGAAATCATGTTCACTCATTAGAATCAGAAACTTTTTCTAAATAATGACTTCATATCTCAAAAAATTGACTTAGTATTTAAAAATAATGGCTTTAGTACTATTTCTCATTATTTTCAGATACTAACTCATTTAGAGAAACTAAGTCATTACTTGCAGGAAGTTTATAATTATTAAGACAGCAGCTCATTATTTTGAGAAGTTTTCTCATTATTTTTTGGATATTAAGTCATTATTTTGAGACTCCAGCTCATTATTTGAGATATTAACTCATGATTTTGAGATACTAAATCATTCTTTTGGGACAATGGCTACTTATTTTGAGATATTAACAGTATTTTTGAGATAATATGTCATTATTTCAAGACACCAACTCATTATTTTTAAGACGTTTTCTCATTATTTTTGACATACTAAGTCATTATTTTGAGACACCAACAAATTTTTTGAGATATCAAGTCTTTTTTGAGGTGTTTTCCCATGATTATGAGAAACTAAATCATTTCTTTTGAGACAACAGCTAATTATTTTGAGATGTTAACAGTATTTTTGAGGTAATATGTCATTATTTCAAGACACCAACTCATTATTTTGAGACGTTAACTCATGATTTTGAGATACTTAATCATTCTTTTGAGACAACAGCTAATTATTTGAGATATTGAGTCATTATTGTGAGATATTAACAGTATTTTTGACATACTAAGTCATTATTTTAAGACACCAACTCATTATTTTGAGACGTTTTCTTATTATTTTGAGATATTAACTCATGATTTTGAGATACTTAATCAATCTTTTGAGACAACAACGAATTATTTTGAGATATTAAGTCTTTTTTGAGGTGTTTTCTCATTATTTTGAGATACTAAATTGTTCTCTTGGGACAACAGCTAATTATTTTGAGATAAAATGTCATTATTTTAAGACACCAACTCATTATTTCAAGAAATTATACTGACTTGGTTGGCAGAAAAGGGCTTCCCTATAACAGCTCCACAGAGCTGCAGCATAGAACGTATATAAAGATGGATGACATAGCAACTCCCAAAAGTGAAGCCAAAACATCTGGATCGCCCCCTGGTGGCTGGCTGCAGCACAGGTCATAAAGCCCGCCCTCTCCATGTTAGTGGATGGGACATGGGCCAAACTGAAAACTCAAAGTACACATCAAATACATTTTTCCCAAAGATGGTTTCTGTCATGTCAAACTATGGTAGTTTTTATCACGCTGCTGTTTGTTTTCCTGACAAGTTTGATTTTAATTAGTTATTTATTCCATAAAACAGGGAGTTTACAGCATGATTGACAACTTTGTGAGCCAATCAGTGGGCTCGCACTTAGTGGCGCTGCTTATGAGTGGTTAGACAGGTGTATGGGCGCGAAACTTGATACCCCGGAGGTCACTACTGCGCAGACTCGAGTGACTTTACAAGAGCAAGATGGTAGCGGCCGTGTCTGGGATATTTTAGCTTCACTTCTCTACAGTGGGGGTTAGAAAAGATGCGTTGTCCGTCTTTATTTAATGTAATTTTATATACTTTATTAATCCCCGAGGGGAAATTCAATTTATTCACTCTGTTGTCAATTACACACAGGTCTGAACATACACATGCACAAACAGGACCTATACATGCACAAAGTGGAGAGATGTCAGAGTGGGGCTGCCCATGACAGGCGCTCCGAGCAGCTGGAGCTACCAGGCCACGCTCCATATTTTGGTCCGGATGGGGACTTGAACAGGCAACCCTCCGGTTCCCAACCCAGGTCCCTATGGACTGAGCTACTGCTGCCCATCCAGTCTATGAGCTGCAGAGTTGGTGACAATTCTCTGAGTATTCACAGCTGCAAGGGACACTTACACACAGTCATCAGATTCATTGTTAAAATAATAGGCCGGGACCAGGACACGCACTACACTCTCTGCCTCTTTAGAGGTTTCTCATCGATATATCCAGAATTCACTGCTGACTAAAACACTATTTTCTCACCTTGCAGCGGTGAAGGCCGGCTCTTATGAGATGACATACACGCTGGTCGCTCATGACGCCTGGGTTGATCAGGTTTGCAGGAAGAAATGGACGGCAATGCACGAGGCAGCCAAGGTCGGCAACGTGGACATCCTGATGCTGCTGCTGAGGAACGGCGGCCGAGTGAACCAGAGGGACGTGACGGGGGTGACGCCGCTCGCTGTGGCTGCAGAGCACGGACACTTCCACATCACTGAGATCCTGCTGAACTGCGGTCAGTCTGAAGATAAAACTGCAGGTTTAGATAATGTGGAGATACAAACTCACGACAAGGAGAGAAATTATGTAAAGTGTGATGAATTTGTAAGATTGGTAAAAAGGAAAATATATTATAAAATTTCAAATTTCAATTGTATATTTTGTATTCACTTCCTCTCTATTTTTAGGTGCACAGGTCCAATCTTGTTTCTTCCTTCTCCTCCCTGTTCAGGTAGCAAAGTGAACTCTCAGGCCTTCAATGGTGAAAGTGTCCTGATGGACGCGGCTGCATCAGGAAACACCGCCTGCATTCAGCTGCTGCTGGACAACGGAGCCAACCCCAACCTGCCCAGCGTCACCGGACACCTGCCCATCCATAAGACAGCATACGCCGGACACTACGAGTGAGCTCCGTCTGTCCAACACTGTAGCAGCTTGTAGGGGACTCCAGTGGAGCTTAATGGCATAATGTGGCAGACAAGTTGATATCTATTAAACAGATATCTGCATACGTACGCAGGTTTCTGTTTGGTATTGGAAGCGTTCTGGTTTCAAACTGTTGGTCAGGTAGTACTGACTGTGTGGAGAGACGGGACGCATTGGCGGACATGCAATCCTGGAACTCCTCAGCTATTGCCTGACGATGACTTAGCTTTATTTTAGCTCCCTTAAAATGTATCTGCATTTGTACGCCTATATCTGTTTATAAAGCAGAGGAAGTCTTGGCCTGGATATCCGTTAGCTACACTGGATCCCCGGAATTATTGCCCATTGTTCCCTGAAGCTTAAGTCAAACCGATAGCTGATGGGTTCCAGGATTGCAAAGGAATCAATCAATGTCAGATATCAGGAGACACAGCTCATGCAGGTGATGATGACAGGACATAGTTCTCTAGTGCGCTCACATCAGTGCAATGTCAGCCTGAAATTAACTGGATCAAATGTAGACAATGGAACAAAAAGACAAACCTTGGTTCGGATTTCAGGTGTAAAAAGGCCCTTCGAAGTGTTTTTCAACTCTTGGTTCTCATCAGCTGATGGACCCTTGTTTTCTGTTCCCACAGCGCTCTGAAGATGCTGTTACCTCTGACCACCAAGAAGGCCATCAAAGAGGCGGGACAGAGCCCGGTCCACTCTGCAGCGGAGGGAGGCCAGTGCCACTGCCTGAAGTTCCTGTTGGCCTGCGGCTTCGACGTCAACTACCGCATGAACACCAGAAACTCTGAAAACTACCGGGACATGAGGAGGAGCGCCTTGTACTTCGCCGTCTCCAACGGGGACGTGGAATGCACCAAACTCCTGCTAGCGGCCGGAGCGAAGGCGGACCTGGACCCGCTGTGCTGCCTCCTGGTGGCGGTCAGGTCGGGGCGCTATGAGATCGTGAAGCTGCTGCTGGCGGCCAAAGCAGATGTGAACTGTTACTTCACAGTGGTTAGTGACACAGTGTTTCCCACGGCGCTGCAGTACTGCCTCAAGGACGAGGTGATGATGAGGCTGCTGCTCAACAACGGCTACAAGGTGGAGAGATGCTTTCAGTGTCACCATGACGACGCATCTGATGCTGCGAATGAGGGGGATAGGAAAATTCCAGTGAGTGACAGCTGTTTTTCCTTGTTTGTTTTCCTTAAAGAAATACTTTGATATTTTGGTACATACGCTTTCTTCAGCAGCTTTGTCAGCAGCCTGTTTGCTTCAGTGTAAATTTCGTTAACGAAAACTATTTTAACATTTTTTTGTCAACGACCTTTTTTCCATCATGAAAACAGGACGATGATGAGCTAAAAATAGATCTTGAAAATAAAAACTACAATGAAATCTGTGCTTTATTTTCGTTGACAGGTCGTGACGAAAATGTTTGTGGACTATTGGACATTTAAAGCTGAGAACAGCCATGCTTACGATTATCTTTAAATGCAGCTGGTAAACTCCAGTGAATGGTCTGCACCAGGATGTCAGCCATGTGTGTCTGACTGTGGATGGTGGAGCTGCTACATTTGTTTTAAATGTGTTTGCATTGACCTTGTGAATGTCTGTCCTCTCTCCAGTTCTGTGAGTTCATGAGCCTCTGCTGCATCATGGATCTGTCCGGGAGGGTCGTCCGGATTCTGCTGGACTACGTCAACCACGTCCACATCTGTCCCAAACTCAGACTCCTCCTGGAGACACAGAGAGAGTGGCCTGAAATATGCGACATCCTCAGTGAGTTTATTCACGATTATTGTACAAGGTTTTATAGCAGAGGTGCATAAAGACTGCCTCCACTAACACCTGAGGAAATGATCACACTTCAAAGACATCATGAAATCAAATAGTTAGACATATGTCTTGCACTGATCATCATGCCAACTCCCAGGGTTTCCCATGGATGTATAATGTGAACTGGATACAGGAGGTGGGCCCCAGTCATTCCTGTACAAAGTGCTCAGTGGCGCGTGAAGCCAACAAGTTGAACATTTTTGGGTATCCTCAGCGCTGTGTGGCCCATAGAGAAAGCACACAAGGCCGAGCAGCTGACTTTTGGATAAGCCCTCCGTTAACTTGAATGGTGATGAAATAATTTAATCATGCAGCTCTTCTTGACTTCTGAAATGTTATCTGACCAAATGGATCAAATCATTTCACAGGCTTGTGATGCTTAAAAATAATGTATCCACAAATTTACAGACATCTCCTTCACAATGAAAGTCTATGGGAAAAAAGTCTTGTAAGGCTCCAATTGCATCACGCAACAGAACTAGAAATTGTAATTCCACAGTTTGGCCACTGTGTTAAATTGGCTTCAAAGTCTGGTGCTTGTCTTTGTGTGTTTCCACCTGATGAATCTAGTTCTGTTATTCTCTCATTTTAAGCTCTGTTTTCATTCTCCACCAACTCCTGAGGAAAAATTCTGTCTCTTTAGCTGCTGAACACTCCACTGTGTTCACCAGCTAGTCGGTAATGGTGCTCTCAGCCCTAGAGTGGTCTCCTTTGGTCTGAATCAGGGACTACTTTTGTTCCAAAGTTGTATAACTGCCTAAAGTTGGTTCGTGTTCTCACGGCAGCATTTATAAGCCAACCAGATCAAATGCCTTGTGTGAGAATGCTGCTCTTGATTGGTCAGAATTTCCATGTGGGAAAAATCCAGGAAGTAAAGCAAACGTTGAAGAAGAGTACACTGACAGGTTCAGGTGTTTAATGACTCCCTGATGCTTCCTCTAGTACTACCCAAAGCAAAAACTTTATATTTTACTTTTTTTAGAAGCTTCAATACTGGTGCGACTCTTAAGATCATGATTATGTCATTTGATCCGTCCAGCGCTTTACCAGTGTATCTGTAACGAACACTGCAGCCTCATGGGGGCGCTAGCTGTGCTGTAGGCCTTTTAATTTTGTCCCTAATTTTGTCCCTTCCCTGCACAAAGTCTGCACATTTTAATCCTCTTAGTTCTGTCTTTCATTACAGTATGAAATAATAAAGTAATTTTTTTTGGACCTTGCTCTCCAGACAGTCCTCGCTCCCTCAGACACCTCTGCCGACTGGAGATCAGGAGGCGTCTGACGCTGAAGAAACTCAACAACCCTGAAATCATGAACTCGCATGTTTTCCCTCCCAGACTGAAGAGCTTCATACTGTACCAGGAGCTTGACCTCTACAGCCAGGACCCTGAATGCATCATGTGAACATATGTGGATTGTTTCCGGTTGTTTTGAAAGGATGTAACTATTTTTTAAATCTTTGTAATCTCTGGTTTTGACATGCACAATGTTGTATAAACAAACTTCATTGTTATTATTTTTTAAGCACTTTTTTGATAAAAGATTGTGTTTTTTTCCCCACATTTTAGCCCATTTACTTCAACTTAAAAGTACTCCACATCCCTGCTTTACTTTATTTTATTTATTTTTTTGTGTTTTTTCATGTTGTGGCACTTTTTGACCCATCCGAGGCTGACAGTTGACTGGGTATGTCGGGGCCCTTAGCTCTGTGGGCTGAAAGTTGCAGACTGATTGATGGGTGAATGTCATAATATTATTATTGCTTAAAATTGTTTGGCACCAGCTCATGTAAGCCCCAAAGACTGTATATAAAGACACACAATGCGTCTCCACTTCTTCCCAGTGTACGAAAATAAAGCCAAAATATCTTGGATATGGCTGCTGCCATATTTCGTCGGTGATGTCATTTGGAGCCAGAGTCGGCACTGTAGCGATCTCTGCGGTATCGCGTTCCTGCCCATACACCTGTCCGTCCAATTGCAAGCAGCTCCACTGATCTGGAGCACACCGACTGACAAACCCAGCTGTCCATCATGAGGTCAAACTTTTATCGCATCATATTACAAGTTAAATACCACTTCAGCTTGATACCTGAAATGACACTAACCATCTTTGGGAAACATTCATTTGATGTGTACTTTGAGTTTTATGCCACCGAGGAGCAATAGAGATGATTCGGTTTCACTTTTGGGAAGCTGTCGTGACGTCCATCTTTATTTACACACAATGGTGAGCACATGTGATATTATGTTTCACAGGGAGAAATCATGATTTGATTTTGATGTAAGAACACTTGAAGAACTTTTGCACTGGTGATACACACTAACAATGACTGCTGATGTAAGGTAGAGGTAGAACGATCCTGACATCTCACGTAAAATAATAAGAAGAAGTGAAAAGAATTAAAATTTCCCCTGCAGAGTAGGTTAATTCTTTTCTTCTTTAACACACTCCTACAAAAAAAGGTGACATTTTGACTGGTTGTCATATTAATAGTTGAATGTTTTTCACCTGTAATGTACATGATATATTGATGATGGAAGGTCAATGCTTGTGCGATAATTTCATCTGCAATAGTTTATGAGTTTGAAAGAAAACTTAAGATTCAGTCACATGTTGTGTCATGTTTTTTTCTCACCAATAAAAAAGTACAATTTAGGCTGTACTGTAGTTTATCTGCAGCGTTGTGATTAAAACTGCCAAATGTACAGGATGTCCTTCATTTTAAACTGTGTATAGGAGAAGGAAAACATTTACAATCCCTCAAATTAATAATATGTTATTAGCATTTGTGTTTGGTAGTTAACAGAGAAAAATATGCAAAGCTGTTCAGATTTAAGTGCAGACTTTACGGTGAAAGTAAAGTCTCACTTTCACAGATTTCAATGGTCAGCAGCAGACAGAAAAGGTCACTTCACTCTTCCAATCTCTTCATATTTCAGCAGGTTCTCATCTATATGTCTTCTAACAGTGTTTGAGTGCACGGCGGACGGATCTCTTCTGTTGCAAAAGGGCTGTCACTGTCTGATGAATCATAATGACACAATAAATATTCATACAACAGGCAGCTTCATTATTGTTTGTCATTAGATGAGGAAAATGTGCAGCAGAGTGACATTACACTCCATTAGGTGCTGTGGACCGGCCTGCATGTTAAATACACTGGAACAGGTGACACCTATAAATAGCGTGGTGGAGAGTGTGTGTGTGTGTGTGTGTGTGTGTGCAGAGGGGGAGGGCCGTCAGCCATGAAACAAACACTGTGCTGCTGCCGCTTCGTCCTATGACTCCAGCACTGACACATTTATCAGGTGAGAATGACTCGATGCAGGTTTTATCACGTTACAGACGTATTTTGCGAGTTCTCCTGTTCAGATTGATGCAACATTGATACGTTTGTGTTCTTGCTGGCGTTTCTGGATCATTAGTTTAATATCTGATCAACAGAAAGGAGGTCAGGGGTCAAAGTGACCTGAAAAACTGAGCTCATAGCAAAACAATTAAGAGCTCAACAAAGACAGAGCATGTTTATTAAATGTAAGCTTGGCAGTATTACAAACTAAATGTTGGAGTGAACTGAAGGTATCTGTGATCAAACATGAGTATGAGACTGGAGAGCTGTGTCACAGTTCCATAATAACTGCTGAAGTCAGACAAACTTTCATAACAGCAAGATTTTGGACCAAGACCAGTTAATTTTAGTAGAAACGAATTCAGGCAGAACTTTTGCATCAAATCTAGAGACCTGAGTAAACTGTGTGAACTTAGTTTGGTTATCAATAACACATTATTACATCTTTAGCTTTCAGGTTTATTTTAGCTGTAATTATTTCTTACTGATGAATTGTGTCGTGTGAAGCTGTAACTTTGTGTGTCTGTACCTGTTTGACGTCAGAAGGATGGATTCAGCTGATGATTTGGACGAAGACGAACTTCTGGACTTCAACGTTCAGATGAGCATTCAGGAGTCGTGTCATCTAATGGGACCAGGGAGGTACAGCGACATGAAACAATGTCATCAGCCGTATAATAAAGTCTGACATGTTGCAGTTTTCTAACCATCATGTTCTTGTTTGTACATTTAGGAGTGAAGCTTTGAAGCTTGCTTTGGCCATCAAACAAGGTAAAGAGTCAAATGCTGGTGTGGTTAGAAATCCAAACGGGCCACAGTGTTAACATCAATAAACTGTTTTCATCAAAATACATAATTAAAGACAAGGATGTCTTGAGTCCATAGTTGAGACTGACTCTCAGTGGAGCCAGATGCATTTACAAATGTAGAAAAATACCGACACTTCCTGAGGCACCACCATCATCTAAACACCAAATGAGGAAATATCTTTTGAATCAGAACCTGCAGGCAGTAGCCATCAGAAGATGGGTACACTGTGGTCATAAAGGGATGGACACGGTCAGCAACAATACTCAGGTAGGCTGTGGTGTTTAAACCATGCTCAGCTGGTACTAAGAAAATCTCCCCCACACCATTACACCAGCAGCAACAGCCTGAAGCGTTGATACAAGGCAGGATGGATCCATGCTTCCATCTGAATGTGGTTTTTCCAATCTTCTATTGTCCAGTTTTGGTGAGAAAACCCGTGTGAATTGTAGCCTCAGTTTCCTGTTGTTAGCTGACAGGAGTGGCACCTGGTGTGGTCTTCTGCTGCTGTAGCCCATCTGCTTCAAGGTTGGACAAGGTGTTGTTGCTTCAGAGATGGTCTTCTGCACACCTTGGTTGGAACCAGTGCTTATTTGACTTCCTGTTGCCTTTCTATCATCTTGAACCAGTCTGGCCATTCTCCTCTGACCTCTGGCATCAACAAGGCATTTTGGCTCACTGGATATTTTCTCTTTTTGGGACCATCCTCTGTAAACCCTAGAGATGGTTGTGCTGAAAATCCCAGTAAATACTCAGACCAGCCCGTCTGGCACCAACAACCATGCCACGTTCAAAGTCACTTAAATCACCTTTCTTCATCATTCTGATGCTCCGTTTGAACTTCAGCAGGTCGTCTTCACCATGTCTACATGCCTAACTGTATTGAGTTGCTACCACATGATTGGCTGATCAGCTATTTCCGTTAACGAGCAGCTGAGCAGGTGTATCTAATGAAGTAGCCGGTGAGTGTATATTAAAGCATCTGTTTACAAAATCTCACACAACTCGTGCAGTATAATCCAAGTCTCATTTATACAGTCATGTCCTCCAAACACATGCATTTTCGTTAAAACCGTTACATTGGTTAAAACACTTCCACATAACCAGCACAGACACACACTCATCTGTGTGTGAGGAAGTGTTTTAACTGTTATGCTTTTAGACCACTGGTCTAACACATGAAAACATCCCAATGAAATTAAAGTAAAAGCTCCTCACTGAGACTGTTCTTGCAGGTGACATGGTGGCACTGCAGAAGCTCTGTGATTTCCCAGCAGCCTTCAGTCAGGTGGACAAGCAGGGCTGGTATCCACTGCACAGGGCGGCGGTCCAACCTCTGGTCCAGGTGCTGGAGACGGTGCTGTACGGTGGGTAAGAGGTCCACACTTTGATCTCACATGAAGTAAACAGAGCAGCTGTTGGTGATGGATGTTTTCATTGGACCTTAGAAGTTTTGTTTCAGTATGTGAAGTGAATGATGGAAGAAAGGAAGGAGGGATGGGGGACATTTTTCTCCATGCATGCTCTTCAAGCATTAGTATTTCAATTATTTAATAAAAAAATTGTTTGTAACTTTGAACTCAAATCATGAGTTGATGTGATGATGTGTCAGTGTCTTGAACCACAAGGCCACCAGGAAGCCCTGCTGCTCACAGTGCATGATAGTGTCAGCATGTGCACTCTGCCTCAGTATTCAACTTCATTTTAACAACTCTCCATCAGTACGAGTCCTTTTACAGCTGAATTCAGTGAAATAATGTTGAGCTTTGGTTGTGTGTTTCAGCGTCTTTCAGTCTGACTCTGGAGGAAAAGACTTCGGGGGGTGAGACTTTCCTGACTTTAGCAGTAAAAGCTGGTTTGGTGGAAAACGTGACGATGCTGCTGGACCATGGAGCTTCTCCTCACACGACCAACAGCAAGAATGAATCCCCTCTTCTTTTAGGTCAGGACACTGCCTCTCAATCATTGCATCCCTTCCTGGTATATTCTGTCCTTTACAGCAGACACGTAGAGGGAAAACCTTTGGAAAAGTTTTGTCCATCCTCACTGTCTGTTCCTCCTCTCTGCAGCGGTCAGAGGCGGATCCTATCAGATGGTTTCCAGTCTGATCGCTGGAGGAGCTCGGGTTGGTCAGGTGTGTCTGAAGAAGTGGACGGCCGTGCACGAGGCCTCCAGGGCCGGCTGTGTTCGAGTCATGGAGCTCCTGCTGCAGAACGGAGGTCAGGTCTCAGAGACAGACCAGTATGGAGTGACACCTCTGGGCATCGCTGCAGAGTACAGCCACTCTGAAGTCCTGGAGCTCCTCATCAAACATGGTGAACCAATAATGCTGCACTGATTTAATTTAAAACTATCTCTGTGCTCCTGGTCTAAAAATCCATGTTTCTATTTTTATATCAAAAGGTGCTGATGTAAACGCTCAGGCGCCAAATGGCGACAGCGTCCTGTACGATGCTGCAGGTTCGGGGAATCCAGACTGTATCGACATCTTGCTGCAGCACGGAGCAAATCCAAACATTCACAACCTGAGCTCCCAGCTGCCCATCCACCACGCTGCATATGAGGGACACTATCTGTGAGTGGGTCGATGTTATAGAGCTGCTGATGCTCTGATCAGCAGGGCTTCTTTGTTAAGAACAAGAAAAGTTGGCCTGGTGTTGGTCTGAGCCAAACAAGTCTCTGAACATCTGTAATTGGTCAAAAACAGACGCTGTGGCAGATTCATTTGTAAATGGATCTTTTCTTTAAATTCACGCAGCAGAATCTGAGACACATTGTATGGTAAACGAATGATCTACTTCTTTTCTCCGTCAGAGCTTTGAGGATTTTGATCCCCATCACCACCAGACGGGCCCTGCGGCTGTCCGGCCACAGCCCCGTCCACTCTGCCGCTGATGGAGGCCACACTCACTGCCTGGAGCTCCTGCTGCAGAAAGGCTTCGACGTCAATGCGCAGTTGGCCCCTCACATCACCGACAACTACGGCGACATGAGGAGGACCCCGCTGTACTTCGCTGTCTCCAACGGAGACGCGACCTGCACAGAGATTCTACTGAGGTCGGGTGCCAAACCAGACCTGGACCCGCTGCGCTGCCTCCTGGTGGCGGTCAGGTCGGGCCGCTACGAGATTGTGAAGCTGCTGCTGGCGGCCAAAGCAGATGTGAACTGTTACTTCACAGTGGTGAATGACACGGTGTTCCCCACGGCGCTGCTGTACTGTCTGAAGGATGAGGTGATGATGAGGCTGCTGCTCAACAACGGCTATGACGCAGAGAAGTGTTTCTGTTGTAACCATGACGACGAATGGGACGACCTGAGCGAGACTAGTTACTCACAAGATCAGGAGGAAAAAGTTGCTGTAAGTTGTTTTCTCACTGTAGAAATAAAATGATGTCTCAGGGTGCTTTCAGCCATAGAGTCGTCTTGCTTTGGTCCGAATCAGGGACTAGGTTTGTTACAAAGTTGTATAATCGCCTGGAGTTCGGCTCCTTGTGCAAGGAAGCTGCTCCACCTCCATATTGCAAAAAAAAAAAACGCGGCACGTGTACGGCCTCTAAAGCACACCCCTCCTCTCCTTCTCTCAAGAGAGTCTTCTGCTCCATCAGTGTCAGTGCCAGATCTGTGTCTAGGATTTAGCCACGTTTCAGTGAATCAGAGGATATTACAGTTCCTGGTATCACGTTGGAAACTGATGCGGCACCGAGGTCGTCCAGTATTTTCCAGTTTTCCATTTTCCTGTACAATGGCTAACAGGATGCCGGTTCAGTTTGCACCCATTCTTCTCCATCTTATTTTGATGTTTACTGATATTAACATTGAAAACCTCGACCTGGCGAGCGAGCAGAAGTCCGCAAAAGGAAAGTTTATAGACAGCTTTCCTCATTCCGATGAATGACTCACACCGGAATTCCACTGAATGCGTGTCTGTTGCGGAACAGCAGCGCTGCTTATCCGCTGCGTGCTCCGCTGGCGTCGACACCCTCCGGCTGCGTTTGCTCTGTGGAGCATTGCAGCTCTGCCGGACAGCGGGAGTCACGAGGACACATGAGATCTCGCGAATTCACGCATAATCGCGCGATATAACAAGATGTAGTTTCTATAAACAGAACCACAAAACCAGAGGAGTAGTAGGAAGACATCTGGGTGCACCTCCATGATTAACATCTCCTCGTCCATGGTGTCAACGGGGTGAAATGACGTCTGAAAACCTCTGACCTGTTGACTTCAGGCCTGCCTCCGCCCATTATGACGTTTTCAAGGTGTAGTGCAGGGAAATATGATCCGCCGTGAACACTGTTTTTTATTTTGAAAATTAACCAGATGTTTTATTTAAATTAACCAGATGTTTTATTTTGTTTCTGTGCACGACTTCCTGCCCCGCACGATCTGCTAGGGGCTGAATCGCTGCGTTGTTCTCCGGCGTCCAGCAAAAATAGAAGTCCTGCATATCTTATGCGGAGGGCTCCGGAGCGCCACAGCATACACCGCCACCACCGTCCAGAGCAAACCACAAAAGCACCACCAACACTTGTAAAATAGACATAAAAGGATAAATCAAGCACAAACTTAGCACAAATTTGGTGGAGCTGGCACAGTGGTGATTGGAAACATATATGCCTACATCATCTTCTTTAACCCTTTGAAACCTGAACGCTTTTGGTGTGCTGCTTTCAAGGCCTTTTGCAAGAATTTCAGGGCTTCCTGGTCACATAAAATCACAAGTACATTATAGATAATTTTTGGAACGTATTTGTTTAATACGTGTGAATTATGACATGGAAAATGAGGCTGGTTTAATTGCTCTCATGAGAACTCTGAAAGACAAATACAGCTGACTCTAAACAGTAAACCTACCTGTCTGAATCCTGTGAATGTTGTTCTGTCGTCCAGTTTTGTGATTTCGTCAGTGTCTCCTGGCTGGTGAACCTTGTGGGCCAAGTCGTCTCAATCCTCCTGGAATACGTCGGTCAGGTTTCTCTCTGTGGCAAGCTGAGAAAGATCCTGGAGAAACACAAGGAGTGGTCTCACATTCACAGGACCATACGTGAGTTAACAGTGTGGTGAAAACAGTTAAATAGCTGCTGTTGTACATGAGAACCAGGGGGCGTACTTCCTGTTCCTGTCAGGTATGACATGTTCCTGTCACTTTGGCACAAACTGCTCCTCTGTGCTCTCCAGGTAACCCTCGCTCTCTGTCTCACCTGAGCAGAGTGGTGATCAGGAAACACCTGAGCTGCAGCAGTCTGATGTCCGCCCACCTGCCCAACAGGCTGAAGGACTACCTGTTGTTCAAAGAGAACGACCTGTACGCCAAAATCATCTGCAGGGAGGACTGAGGGGACGATTTCCATCTTGTATACTGAGTCTTAAATTTGGTAATGAGTTTGTGTTTTTTTCTTTCCTTTTATGTAACAGGGCCTGTATTTATCAACCATCTATGAATTACACCTAAGAATGATCTAGAGCAGTGGTTCCCAACGAGTGGGTCACAGTCCAAAAGTGGGTTGCGGGCCCATAAATGCACTTTATTTTGAAGTACAGAAAATTTTTGGCACAGGCTTTTATTTTGTAGTGCTGTTTCCTGTTAACGGACAGATACTTAACAGAGACAGCAAACTAGCTCGATGACATGGACAAACACAAGCGCTGAATGTATTAAACTTTGTGGATCTTGAACGAATGACGAAGGAGAAATTTGGACCCCGTGGGTGGAGCAGTTTGGAACCACTGCTCTAGAGCTCACCTAGAAAGTGTGAGCAATGAGACTGTGTTACTGTAAATGATTTTTTTCTAAAGGGCATTAACGAAGTTTATTTTCACTGTATTGTGTGAGGTGACTCAGATTTCTGGGACTCAGGTGTTGGATGAAGGAGCCTGTTAACTGTGTATCTGTTTTTTTGGGGGGGAAATAAAACAGAGATGGTGATGTTCAGACCATTACGTACCCGAAGCAGGGAGGGCTCTTAAACACTGTAAATTGTCAAATAAAAGGGTACATCTAAATAATGTCACAGGATCAAAGTATTTTTTAAGGTGCTGTTGCCGTTAGTAACACTAAGGCTGCTGTCAGCCCTAGAGTGGTCTCCTCTGGTCTGAATCAGGGACTCATGTTGTTCCAAAGTTGTATAATTGCCTAGAGTTGGTTCGTGTTCTCACGGCAGCATTTACAAGCGGACCAGATCAAATGCCTTGTGTGAGAAAGCTGCTCTTGATTGGTCAGAATTTCCATGTGGGAAAAATCCAGGAAGTAAAGCAAACGTTGAAGAAGAGTACACTTGCAAGATAAATGTGACACTTTCTAATGTCACAATGGAGGGACAACTACGCAGGTTGATTTTAGCGCTGCTCATCGTGGACTATATTGCTGTCATTGTTCATTTTAGTCAAACCATACAGTTTGAAAACGAGGCGCGGCTCCAACTAGAAAACAATGTTTTGATGCATTGGATGTGCTGAATGTGCATATTAAGGCAGTACAGGAGGAGGTGCACATTAATAATCCTCCAGGACTGTAACATGCTCATGTTTAACCCAAACAATGTGTCATGTGACTGCAGTTGCTTCACATCCAGGTCGGAACACCTTCTCACCACAAACCAATCGCACCAGAGTTCCTTTGGAACCGGACCGAGACCACCTCTTCAAGAAGGTCTCGGTCCGGTTGTTTCGATGTGTTCACACCTGCACAAACGAACCGCACTGAGGGGGC
Source organism: Epinephelus moara (assembly GCF_006386435.1). Lineage (NCBI taxonomy): Eukaryota > Metazoa > Chordata > Actinopteri > Perciformes > Serranidae > Epinephelus > Epinephelus moara. Next base: position 44,028,527 of record NC_065525.1, on the reverse strand, counting down.
AAATAAAGTTGAGTTTGACTGAACTGAACCAAACAGGGCAGGTGAAGACCAGAGGGGCCCCTGGTCCTGTGCCTGGTAGGCCCATTCAGTTATTTATTTATTTATTTATTTATTAACTTTCCAGAGGGAAGTTGGGTTTCCCCCATCTAGTGGTCATTAGAGAAATTGCAGCTGAACAAACTTTGAGCCATAGCACTGTTGGATCATGCTGACAGTGAACACAGCGAGGAGGTGTGAGCTGCTTCCTCTGGCTGACAGACAGTGAAAGCAGATCGACTCTAAATTTAACCTCCTGACCTGCGGAAACAACAACAACAACAATGTGGCTGCACATTCTGGCAGGTCACCCGAGAACGTGATAACAGACAGAGGTCACATTGTTTTGAACAACCTCCAAACTGTTGACACGCGCTGGAAGTTGAGTCAGATGTGTAAAGCAGCAGGTGTGTTAATGTGCTAAAGCACAGCACGTACAGATTAAAGCGAGACAATAAAACAAGGTGTATGTGACATATCACAGGATTTTCAGGTGCCATTACACCTCATCCATCAGCCAAACTCTGCAGTGTCAGCAGCTGGCTGTGTTTCTGTCTGTCTGAACAAAATTAAACTGAAGTGAAAAGCAAGTTACAGTTCGAGGTTTCGGCCACTGGGGGCAGCAGAACAAGCTGAAAGCACACCAAACATAATATCACTCTGTAAAGTAGCTGTGTAAAGTAGCTGTGCAGCTGCCAGTGGTGAAGCTGTCGAGTATCAAGTGTCTCAGAGGAAAATAAATGAAAAGAGCGTCCAAAATGTTTGCTTTGAGGTTTGGGACTTATGCCGAGGAATAACAGAGATGTGTCATGAACACATAGATACATTTTGTGATGGATTATCTCTCTGCAAGTTGATTTTTGTAGAAATGAAGTGAAACCAACGGCTGCCTGGCAGGAGGGGAATGAATCTAAAAAGTTAGCAGGAAATGACACACAATTTGGGATTTAATGGAGTTAAACATGCAGGAAACACCAGTTGGGTCCTTTGTATTGTAACTGAACGTGTTTCCATTCTCAGTCCAGGCCGCACAGCTGGATGACTGATGCTTATCAGCAATAATCCAGGTCAAAGGTCACATTTACGACAGCTTTAGGATGAGAGCGGCGTTATGTTACTCAAAGTCTTTTCACTTCAGACATGTAACATGAAACGACTTCCAAGCAGCTTGTTAAACATTCATCAGTGACGGCTGCATGTTGACACTGAGCTCTGATGGTTGTCTTGGCAACAAAACAACAAAACTATTTAAAGGAGCAGTGTGTCGGATTAAGAGGGGTCTACTTTATATATAAAAAGGGTTATGCTAAGATCTATTTGATATATAAATAGAACATTTACATCTATGTTTTTATTGGTGTAGAATATACCTTTGTACTGTTGGCAAACAGTATGAAGTTTTTTGGTGGGTGGGGCTTAGCTGGATGCAAAACAATTCTCCACAGACACTAGCAACTTTTGTTGGCTTGTTTAAACAATGGAGGAAGATGATGTGAGTGGTGCGTTCAGAGATACTCATTCCCAGTGTTGCAGCGCACTCTGGCACAAACTGGACCGTTCAAAGTTGAGCATTTTAACATGGGGGTCTATGGGGTATTGACTCGCTCTTGGATTAGAGGAACTGCAGTTTCTGACACATTGCATTGGCTCATTTTTTTAGCCTCAGAGGTTTGCACTTGGGCCTTTCGTTTTTTTAGGTTACTTGAAGGCCACCGTAGGTTCACAAAAGGGAGGTGTTGCAGAGGGGTATTCAGTTAGTTGCAATTTGCAACCTCAACACTAGATGGCACTAAATCCTACACACTGATTCTTTAAAGACTTCCCCTTCACATTGGCTTACAATTTCAGTTTCAAAGTTTACTATGAATGAATAACTACTAAACAGATTTTGAGGTGAGGCCGCTTTCTGTCTTGTGCTCCAGTTTGTATCTCGGCTGCACTGAGACAAATTCCTTTAACCTTTCCTGATCGACACTGCAATCATTTTTTAACTTGATATGGCAGATTTTGGAGATCAAAATCAGTCACTCCTTTGCTTTTGTTCCACCAAATGTTAAAAAGAAAGTTGAGGATTATTTGAAAGCGTCCGATAACTCTGTCTGTCCTGACTTGATGTTGTTTCTGTTCTGGTGTAAACAACATGAGGGTCCAACATCAGTCCTCCTCAATGCCAGCCAGAGCTGCACTGTACATAATCCCACCATCCTCAGGGAGAACAAGTGTTTCCCTGACAACACCACAACCACGGCGTGTTTCTGTGTCCCGACACGTTACGTAATGCCGCAGAGCTACATCTCCGATGTCTCCCCACGGCGTTTTGTTCCCTTCATTTCTTTCGAGGCACGAGTCGCTGATGAGCTTTCAGCACAGGCCACTCAGAGGGCTCACATTCCAGCAGTAAGCCTATCTCATTGACCCCCCACCCAACACCCTAAAAAAAGACAGGACCATCAGCGGTATGACGGCCCTCCCCTTTCTCCCTGTCAGGCTCCTCTGGCAGCTGGGACCAGTAGATGAACAAGGACTCTGTGATTTGCCACCAGTCGTCCACAGCATCCCCGATGTGAAGGAACCTGATGGAGGACAAGTCAGTGCGAGGATTCAATCAGGAAAACAACTAAAGGAAGATTCAAGGACACAAAGAGATAAAAGTACAAGGAGAAGATCCAGAGATTGAGGTGTTTGAGGAATCTTTAAACAAGAGCAGAATCATGAGTACCTTTGGGTACCGCAGGGAGCTGAAGAAGTACGAAGAGGTGGATGAAGACGAGCTGCTGGCCACTCTGTCCTCGGAGGAGCTCCAGGAGCTGGAGAGGGAGCTGGCCGACCTCGATGACAACATCCCCATCGGCCTGAGGCAGAAAGACCAGACTGCCAAAACCCCAACGGGGAACTTTGACAGAGATGCTTTGCTGAAATACTGGGAGGACGAGAACAAGAAGCTGATGGAGGACGAGAAGATGGAGTCCAATGGAGGACAGGTGAGAGGGGACATCAATACTCTGTCTTAAAGTTTTCTATAACACACTTAAAACACCATAACTGCACGTTTTAACCACCAGGAGAGGAAATTTCACATTCCTGCTGGTCATTCTCCAAATGTAAGACAGTGTTTTCAAAACTCTAGTGTCTTAAAGGTCTCGCCAACATCTGAGATTTTAGAAACTACCAAATTTACACGATCCTCTTTACAATGTTCATGTTTGTTTATAATGTTTTGGATTTAATTTTCCAAAAATAAACATCTAACTTTCAGAACACAGATGCTACAGCAGCAACGGGAATTTCAAATATGGTCCCTGCTTGCACCTGCATCACATGATGATCCGAACCTCTGACAGAAATAAAAAGTTGACCAAATGTTAAATGTGATGGACTGTCTCTTCCCAGTAGGGATTATCACAATATTCGATTCGATATATTGCAGTTTCATGGTATCATGGAATTAAACGATTATTAGTTTTTAATCAGAATGAACTTTAAAGGAATGAAACTTAAGGGTCATTTTGTGTTAAATAAACATTTTATTACTATAATTGAAACCATTTTCTTTAATGGAAATGTGGGTAAACAGTCTCCCTTTCTGGAAATAATTAAAATAAAGTTGCAATTCTGCATCCATTTGCTTTTTTTCTTCAATATCATAGATAAGCAGATTTCATGTCACAGTCTACCTTAAAACTGGTACACCGCTACAACTCTACTTCTCAGCAAATTTAAAGTTACTGCAGGTTGATTTTGACAGAAATGAACTGAAGCCTGGAACAAAATCAATCGGTGAACTTGTAGAAACATGTAGAAATACTCTGTAAAAGAACAAGAGCATTGAAATATACTAAAAGTACCAAAGGCAACAGTATTTGTGCAGAATGGCCCATTTCAGAATATTTATATTAAATTACAGGATTGTCATTGATGGATAAATGTGTTCATCACAGTGCATTTAAATTACTTTATAAACTGCCAGGGGGCTTAATTCTTAAAAATACATCGTAGTTTATTTGCAGACTATATTTTGTATTAATAATCTGAATGTGTTGACATGAAAGGCTCAGTCGGCAGCTTTTATGAAAATGACTTTCACTGTATCCTGACTGTCGTACATGAGACAGATTATCTGTGAAAAAATCAGGTTCCTCCGACTCCTCCAAGTACTCTAATGGTATTTTCAAGAATCCACCATGCCTGAACGAAAACAACCAATCAGAGCAGGGAGGAGTCTCCATCGCAGTGTCAATCACTGCTCGTGCACATGCAGTGAAGCTCCCCTCCCCCATACATGCTCTCACTCAGTCAAGTTTAACACAGTGGCGAAAAACAACCACCAGCAATAAAAAAACTGCCCATTCCTCCATTGCCAACATCAGCGTACACGACAAAGACAAGTAAACACATCAAGACTGACGACTGACATCTCTCTCCTTCTGAAAGTATAACTTGTTTTAATCACATGACTATTATGACGTGCAAAATTCAGATGGAGGGCAGGAAGTGATAAATCCTAATACTGAGGAAAGTGACTACATATAATGGTTGGCTGAACCTGCAGGCAGCAGGTATTGTCAAAAAATTGAAACTCATGTTGGAAGTTATCCATACAAACAATGAAAAGTGTAATTTTTTCCACAGCTTGACTGATTTGTTTGGTGTCAACACTATTGTTGTTACAAATGACCTCATCTTCCAGACATCCTAACATTACTTACATTACCCAGCGAGCAGATAAAAGCATACAAGAGTCTAGTAACTGTAACTATTTTGTGTGCAGTCTGGTCGATGACTGAAACAACTACGGTCTGTTTTTTGGCTGGGTGAGTAAATGTGCTTAAGTGTACCTGTCTTTTGTGTTTCCACTCCGCTGTCAGGCTACATTACTAGCTAACGTTAACTTCATTTAATGTTTTCTACCTACTAAGTCAACTGTTCCTAGAGGCCTGGTGAAAGTCCAAAAAAAATCTGGGTTGTTGCTAAAAACAAGGAGAAATTGTCACAGCACACTTTAATGCACCTGTTTATATCTGACTTTGAAATTAGTTGACTCCGCTCCTCCAGACTAAACATGGAGGTTTTTGATTGACGTTTGCCGCTCTTTCTTAGTGCCTTTTTAATTTCTTAAGTTTCTCCCCTTTACGTCCTGCTGTTTTTCGGGACTTAAAGTGGCCTTTGTTTTTTTTTTTCCAGTTTGACAGGAACACCTGTAAACAACACAAATCAGAGACATTTGTGCAATGTTGGTCGTCTTTGCCGCCAGGTCTCAGCTCTCCATCCGGACAGCGCATATGCAAAGACGTGACGTCACATACAAAGAAGCGAGTGAGAGCGTGCGCAGGAAATAGGACTGCCTTAGAGACTCCTCCCTCCTCCTCCTCATTACATGCATTGTGTCTTTTAAAAATACAATAATAATACGGTTTCTGCTCATTACATGCATACAGTCTTTTTCAAAATAAATGCGGGTGAAACATTGTTTGGTTTTAATTCCTTCAGTTTAGGCAACAAAACGTGGTTGGGTTTAGAAAAAAACATCATAGTTTGGCTTAAAATTCACACGGGAACTGATGAACCATATGTTTGACCCACTGAATCATACCGTCGCAGAAGGTGCCTCTGTGTGTCGGTCTCTGACACTGAGATCACTGACAAAGCGATAGTTTTACGTTTGGAGTGAGAACTGAGATGAAACAACACGTGCAGTATTTTAAGTAATGAATCAATCAGTGACGAGACAAGACAGCCTCAGTCTGACAAAGTAAGACTTGTCTTACCCTGACAGCAGTTTTGGAAAAAAAAATAAATCAGAAAACAGATTCAGTTTCAGTTTGGGATTAAAGGAGCACTCTAACAATTTTACACATGATGATCAGTTTACCCATCACGTTGAGTCCTGCTTAGCCTGTGAAAACATTTGTTTGGTGTCTTCTGTGGCTCTGCAGCAGAAAATAACCCAGACGACCTTGCAGTGATGTCATCAGGTTTGGCTTGTAGAATACAAATGTATAATAGAAGTTCTGCGTCACAAACTGGAGGTGTGGAGTTTGATTCACAGTTGAAAGTTTTTGTCCAGTTGCATTGTTGGAAATGTAGGATTCAGTGTTTCTGGAGCTTGGCCCATACTATGGACTAAAAGTGACAAATATTTTGGTCTCCGTTGCCTCAATTCTTTCTGAAATTTGAATTTTTTTCTACTTGTCTCTCAAACGTCCTTCACCTTGATGAAAGTTCAATCATATCATTGCAATACAAATGTAATGCTAGAAATAAAGTCATACTGTATTTGTGCATGTTTGGCCACAATGAGATGTGTTTTTGACATGAAGCCTTTTGCTTTGGGACCAAAATGTCCTCACATATTGTGTTGTCCTCTGTAATTTCAGATGCATGCTCAGTGTGTGTTCAGACATAAACTCACTGGTGTGATATATATAATGATGTAGAAAGTGTCACATGTATCCAGTTCACTAAAATGTGTTGGTGGAAAACAGTCTAAAAATACAGACTGTCGGAGAAATGCCAGCTCTAATGACTGTCTGCCAGCGTTGGAGAGGGTTCCTAATTAAAAGTCGGAGGCTGGAGAATGTCAGGGTTCGACCTAATTTTCTGTCCTGTTGTCGTGTGCAGGAAGGACGTCAAGATAAGAGCAGAGGGGAGCGAGTGACAGTGACCACCAGCGATGCCAGTAAGACTGTGGACAGTGACAGGAGGAAGATTTCACAGAAGGGGAAGAAAGTTCAGAGTGTCTACAGCAAAAATGATGCGAAGGAAGATGAGGCGGAAAAGAAAGATGAGTGTAAAAAGGAGGCTCTGATCAGGATTAAATGTCCTCAGAAAAACGGTCTGTCAAAAGGCACGAGGAGTGAATCGAGGAGGAGTGAAATGACAGAACAAAACCTGAATGCAACCTCTGACAGAGCAAGCGGGAACCCGATCGTAATTGATGAAACTCTGGAGCAGATCCGGAGTGACGATCCCACCATGAGAGAAGTCAACCTTAACAACATCGAAGACATTTCCCAAGAAACCTTGCTTCGTTTTGCCGAGGCCTTGTGTACAAACACTCACGTCCACATGTTCAGCCTCGCCAACACCCACGCCGATGATCGGGTTGCCTTCGCCATCTCTAAGATGCTCCGTGAGAACCGCTTCATCAGGAACCTGAACATTGAGTCCAACTTTGTGTCTGGTCAGGGTATCCTGGCTCTGCTGGCGGCGCTTCAGCATAACAGGACACTGGTGGAGCTTCGCTTCCACAACCAGAGGCACATTTGCGGGGGTAAGGTAGAGATGGAGATGGTCCAGCTGCTGAGGGAAAACACGACTTTGCTCAAGCTTGGTTACCAGTTCGACCTCCCGGGTCCGAGAATGACAGCGACCAGCATCCTGACACGCAACCAGGACCAAGAACGACAGAGGAGGCTCCAACAGAGGAAGGAGCAGAGTCCTCCAGAGGTGTCAGGACAAGGTCCTGGTTCATCTGCAGAAAACAGACCACAGAAGAAGCCCTCACAATCTTCTAAGACTGTTGAAAATCAGATCAGAAATCCCCCTGCTCCTCCTCCTCCTCCCCCTCCTCCATCTTTAAATCCACCAACGAGGAAGATCTCTGAAATGGTCAAACAGCACGAAAGTTCAAACAGCACGAACATTCAGTCAAACCAAAAAAAGCCAAAGTCAAAGAAGCTCAAGAACGGGGCCAATGAAAAGGAGAGTGCAGATATTCTCAAAGACCTGAAGAACGCCTTGAAGCCGTCACTGCAGAAGAGACGAGACGAACCATCACGTCTTCCACCACCACAGAGGTCAAGCCGTGATGACCTGATGGCGGCAATTCGTGGGAGCAGCATTGGGTCCTTAAAAAGGGTAAGACTTCCTGTGAGCAGAATTTAAGACTTGAGTGAGGAATTTTGTTTTTCTTGAGTGAAAGCATCACAGACATAATTTAGCCTCCAAAAGCCATTAGACCCCCTCAGTGTGAACGCCCGCTGTCACCAGATGACAGCCTCTGTCATTCCTCGACTCTCTGACAGGTTATAAATAGTTTGACTTCTTCACTGCTGTTTGATAAGACTGATGGCTGCTGGGAGGAGAGCAGATGAGAGTGTTGTTCAGATTCCCACCGAGGTTAGAGAGCTTTGAACACTGTCGTAGCTCCAACATGCTTTTAAAGGACAGTGAGGTACAAACAGGACAAAACGCACGATGCTGGGAGCAAAATTAGTTTCATGAGTAGCTTTCATGAAGTTAATCTGGACAGCAAACAACCAAAGTCAAATAAAATGATCTGATCATACCAACACAATGTGACTTCCAGTGGGCATAGTGCCATGACAAGAAGCGGTTTTTAATAAAGACATTGCTGCTTTCCACCGGGGATAGCACCACAAAAAGCAATTGTTTTAAACTGCTACATTGCTGTGTTTCCACCGGGGATAGTCCCATGAAAAGCAGTTTTTTTTTTTTACCAAGACATTGATGCTTGTCTGCTGGGATAGTGCCACCATACCGGGTATTCAAAGCCAAAAAATGATGTTTTTTCCAACCATCACCAAGTAGTTTTTGTGCCTAAACATAACCACACATTAACTGCAATGTTGAGATGTAAAGTTGCTTGCAACGTATCTGCTACATAAAAACAAAACAAAAATAAATGTAACGTATCCATGGATTGCAGAAACGTACAATGCCAACATTTAACCTGGAGACTAGGTTGCCAGATTAAGTTTTTTTTTTTTAACCCCTAATAGTCTGCAGTGGAGTCAGAAAGTCACCAGTTGATGTTTTCTTTAATAAAAGGAAAGACAAAAGACAAACGCCAAGTGCGCTCAGTCCTGTCAGACTTGAGACAGCTTTTTAAACATTCAGTCTTAGATTGCAACTCAACGTGTGATGTTTGTCGTTTCAGGTGGATCTGTCAGAGGGCTGAACTCACCTGCCGATCACACCTCAACTTTTCTCACTTTGTATTGAAACATTTCATTTTTATTTAACACTAAAAATGTCACTTTGTAACAGTATCTTATTTAAATTGTCACACGGCGTAGCAGCAGACTGCATTTCTGTATGTTTCAGACGTTGTTGCTGTATTTTGTTACTGTGTGAAACTGACTGTGAATACTGATGTGTAGAGAAATAAAGTTTATGTTCTGACTCTGCTTACGTTTATGTTATAAAAACATATGAAAGGATTTTTAACAGCTCTTTATTGATCACATAAGTGTCTATTCTTCAGATTTATTTGGACTCAGGATCAGAATAACTTACTTAAAGATGTGGCCTTCAGGTCCTCCTGGGACATTTGTACACTGATACCACATGCGCTCTTTTTTTGTTTTTCGTCCAATGCATTGTTCCACAACAGGTTTTTTTTTTCCAAACCACTGCCTAAATTTTTTGTTGAAACATCCTATTACTTGCTAAGCTGGGTTTATGAAGATTAGTAATTAAGTTGTTCTCTTTAGATTTCTGTTATTAAACTGATGGTCATATATATTATGTAATATTTACTATTAGTTTTGTTTTTCTTTGGTCATGAAGGCTGCTTTCTTGATTCATTTTTCGATTGAGTTGTCTTAGTTATACCTGTAAAACATTATCAGGTGGAGCCCTCACAGTCCGCTCTGTTTCCTAGATTCTTGAAATCCAGTGATATATTAATTTACACAAAGAAGCCTTGCAGGATGGAGGCTTGTTTTCTTTGCAGCTGTCTTTGTCGACTGCTTTCAAGTGGAACTTGTGAGTCTAGATTTTTTGCGACAGCAGGGGTACAGACAGGAGGTGAGGAGGATTGTGCACACTTGCCAATCAGGAGGCCTCGTTCAGAGAGCTTATTACAAACAGTCTTTCTGTAACACGACTTTTTTTTTTTTAAAGATATCATTACAGGTCATACAACAGCTTCATGTGTTGGGCGTCCTGAGAGGAGGATCAGCTCTTTGTGTTCTGTAATAAAGACCACTCACAGAGGGATTAAACTCCACCACACACTCACACAGAGAGATGTTATGTGAGCTGACTGCAGCAGCTGCAGCTCACTGTCAAAACACACACACACACACACACACACACACACACACACACACACACAGAGTATACGTATACTACAGATTATTTTTTTCATGTATGGCAAAAGGCAAACTGAAATTTTCATAAAATGAAAAGTCAAAAGGCGTACTCGTCCAACTCCTCTGCTGTAACAGCATACTTCTAAATCTAATGAGAACTTGTTTGCAGTCATACGACTATTATGACTGTCTGATGAAATTCAGATCGGGGGCAGGAGGTGATAAATCCATATCCTTCCAATCACAAATTGGAAATAGAGGAAAATGACATAAAAGGGCTGAATGAACCTGCAGGCAGCACAGTGGCGTTTCCTGGGCTTGAGGACATTCAGGGCTTCACCTGGACCTCTGTCGGGGGTCCAGAAGGTACATGCAGTGCCGCCCATGGCATAGGCAGTATAGGCAAATGCTAAGACCGGCGTCATCCATAGGGGGGCGCCACGAATGGGGGAAGAAAAAGGAATCAAAATGTTTATCTTTTACTATTTTTACTAAAACTATTACTACTGTTATTTTGAAATATGACATAAGGCCACAACAACTTAACTTTTAAAAAAGGTGAAGTCCGCACACTGTTATAGCTCCTCAAATGTTTATTGTAAGGATCAACGTTTTGATCAACATAGATCTTCGTCTTCCTGATGAAGATTTATGTTGATCGAAACGTTGATTAACTCTGAGAAGAGTTTAATAGAAGTTCTCCAGTTCTAACGTTAGCTTGACTCCTAGCATAATGTCTTGTACTTGTAGTCAAGTTATGACTGTTGTTTTGTCAATGTATACATGCTAGTACGGTGACTAATATAACGCTAACAGTATTTAATAATGGCATGTGACTGTATTTAACTGTGGAAATAGATGTAAGAGAAGTTCAATAGCAGTTCTCTAGTTCTAACGTTAGCTTGACTCCTAGCATAATGTCATGTACTAGTAGTCACGTTACGACTGTTGTTTTGCTTTGTTGCTTTGATATAACAGCTAATAAACATACTGTTCATGAAGAATGGATCCAGGAGGTTGTTGAGCAGAAGTGAGCCACATGAACTCTTCACCCTGGAAACCTGGAAAGGAGACAGGCTACACAAACACACAAAGAGCAAAACTCACCATTCAAACAGGCAGGATAAAATAAGACATCATGGGCTGTGGGCCAAGAGAGCTTTAGGGCTCTGCGACATGAATTCAGAGGTTGGACATGAGAAAGTGTTACCACCAACACAAACAAGATCTTCATCTGGCTTGGAAAAAGAGCAGTTAGTTGGAATACTCATCACAGGTAGTGATTGCACAATAACGGTCCACTGGAAGGATATTAAAAACAAGGTCTGAAGCAATCAAAGACTAGGCATCTAACTGACAGTTAAGATGAAGAGATGAGTTTCCAGTTTAGATTCAAAGGTCGTAACAGTCTGATATCAAAAGGGAGGTTAGTGGGGGCATGATAGGGAGAGGCCTGCTGACTTCCCTTTGACTCCTGGGACATACAGGAGCATTTTATTCTTGCACGCAATGAAACTAAAAATAATGGTTTTCTTTTATATTAAGAGAAACTTATTTTTTCCACCTTTTTTAGCAGTGAGCAGAAGTTTTGCGATCACCTCTGTCTGTCCTTCTGTTTGTCCATCCATCCACGTCCGTCTGTGTCTTGTTGTGTTTGTTTGCTAACATATCTCAGAATAATAATTGGACTGGCTCAAAATTTAGTGCACACATTTATGCTACAGAGAGAAAAAAACATTAATTTCATTGAATACAAAGCTTTTCTGTTAGCATCACCAAACTTTCATTTGTTTACGCCATACATATGACATGAGCAGAGTTTCTCACCACGAGTATGAGAGGAGTGACACCAAGGCAAGACAGCTGTTAAGAAGCAGACAGTGGCAGACCACTGTTTGTTTCCAGCTGTGTTTGCGGTGACAAAAGCAGGTATGTTTTTGTTGCGAGTTTGTGACATTTCCAGCCATGTTTCCAGCCAAAGTTCATTATTTTTAATGAGAGTTCAGGGCATTTTCCAGCTGTGTTGGCAGCAACAAAAGCAGGTATTTTTTACTGAGAGTTCGGATGTTTCCAGCTGTATTTGCAGTGACAAAAGTGTTGTTTTTTTTCTTACCAAGAGTTTGGGCCATTTCTTGCCATGTTTGCAGCAAAATTGGGTATTTTTAATTAGAGTTTGGGACGCTTCCAGCTTTGTCGGCAGCAACAAAAGCAGGTTTTTTTTTTTTTTGGCCATTTTTTGCCTTTAATGGACAGAACAGTTAAGTGTGAAAGGGGGAGAGAGAGGGGATGACATGCAGCAAAGGGCCACAGGCTGGACTCGAACCCGGGCCGCTGCAGCAACAGCCTTGTATATGGGGCACCTGCTCTACCACTAAGCCACCGACGCCCCAAAAGCAGGTATTTTTTTCCAGCTGTGTTTGTAGCTAACTGATATTCAACACAACAAGTTCACATACACTCTGTGCACACAACAGACAGATCAGTGATGTGTGATTTGATCCGATATCAGCTGGCAGAGAATCAGTAGCGCTTTAGATCTGTCCGTCTATGAATCACTTTCTAATCTGGTCTACACACACACACACACACAGAGTCACTGAAGTTCACCAAACAGCTGTTCAAAGTAAATATGGACTCTCCTCAGGGAGGACAGTGTAACTGTGTGACCCCTCATTACAACACTAAACATCTTTAACAAAATGCCACCTAAATGTTAGACTCAAGTTTAATTGGAAGAAAATCGTCCACTTGTGAAGTGTTGAGAGACACCGCAGCATGTCTGTCTGAGGAGACGGCTCAGCTGCCCACTCAGAAGCACTGTACTCACTGTATCACTCATTAAAACATGAGTTCTTCTAACATACATTTGTCCTGCTGAAGCGCTCTGTCTGCAGAGCTGGGGAACAGTTGTTTGTCTTCTGTCTGAATCCTGAATAAAGACTAAAGACGAGGAGCTACAGTCACGTTAGCAGCTCTGTGAGGACATGCTGATGTTTGGCAGGTAAAGTGTTTACCATGTTATGACACCTGCACACTGTAAAGTTTTTAAAGTCATTAGACTGCTGTAAGTGATCACATTACGTGAGTGTCTCATAATGAGGTATCCTGGAGTTGCTGAATTTGCATGTCACAAGTGATTGGCAACGGGGGGTCACACGTGCAACTGATCCAAGATTGTGCACTGATTTGCAATGAAAAACTAACTAAGAAAAACAACAGAATGCGGGGGATAGTGTGGCTGGGGAGACAAGGGCTGCAAGGATTGTCTGATCTGCTAGCTGACGCTGTGTTACAGGTGTCATGGCTCCTCCCTCTGACATTGGCTTAAGGTTGTTGCTGCTGTCATGGCAGGTCAAAACAAATTTTACACTACAGGATTTGGACTCGCAGGCTGGTCCAGAAATTTAACCTCCTTCATATCTTTTGGGGGTCTGCAACTTATCAGCACATTCATTAATTAATTATCCATAACTGATTCTTCTAATCAGGGTCGCGAGGGTAGATCCGACCCCAGCTGACACTGGGTGAGAGGTGCGATACATCCTGGACAACCATTCTAACCAATCTTAAGTCACCAACTGACCTGCATGTCTTTGGACTGCGGGAGGATGCCAGAGAACCAGGAGAGAACCCACACTGACACAGAGAGCATTCAAACTTCACAGCCTGCCTCCCATCTTTGAAAAGTCCCACGTATTGTCGCTCAGGAACGAGCGCCGATTTGCCTGAGGTTAGCGTAGTGAAAACTTGTTTAGCACAACATTAATTAGTGCATTAGCATGCTGACATTTGCTAATTAGCACTAAAAACAGTGTAGCTGAAGCTGATGATACAAATGTCAGTAGTTTTGCAGGTATTTACGTATACCATAAAACTTCAATTAAAAGCAAAGCACCAAACAAACACAAGTCCCTTTTACTAGCCTGGTGTGGCTACACATGTAAAGGCCTGTCTCAATTAGAGGCCTGGTTTTCATATTATGTTGTGCAACTTTACCATCATTTGTAGCAATAATTTTTCCTATAAGAAATTGCCATTGCACTGTATTTCGAATTCAAATTGGTTCTTGACTGAGCTTTAAATATAAATATGTTACCCAACCAGTACATGATTAGGGTTCAATATCTTCAGATATGTAACTCTAACAGCTTTTAAATTCGGTCAAGGCACAGACAAAAAGTTGTACAACAGATCCAAATGATTAAAAAGCATCAGCAGATGAGAAATGTTATGGCTGTAGGAGCAATATGTGTAGAAGATATAGAACATTTAAAATGGCTTCCTGTCAGATGTTTTTTAAGGTTTTAAAACATGACAAAATTCCCTGAAATTCTCAAAAATCTAAAATCTAACTTGACACAGAGTGACCCTGTACAGGTCGTTCGCCAAACCTGAAGTGCTGGCTCACTGTTTCCACAAGGATTTAAATAAAAAATACAAATAAACTCTTGAATGTCAAACCAAACAGTCCGATGAAGGACTGAGTTTAACGTCTCTGAAGCACCAGATGCAGAAACACTGACAAAAAACAGGAGCCAAAATTCTCTGTAAATATTAACATTTATTTAAGTATACAATTTAGTATTCTCATCACCCCCCCACCCCTCCCAACCCTTTTCACAGGTTCGCTGTCAGTATCTCGGCTTCTCGATGCAGCATTAAGCCTCGCTGGAGGACGGTAAAAACTCTTTAACATCAACAGTTAAAACGAGCGTCGGTTATTTCTTTATCTCCACATACGGACGGAGGATCACAGGCATCGCCAAACCCACAAGCTGCTTGCAAATGCCACATTTGGTTCATTATTTGCTTTTTTTATTATTATTCTCCACGAGGAGACATTTACAGTCGCATTGCATAAAATTATAGTTTGTTAACTGGTGGACGGAAGAGGATGAGTGATGTCTTTATCTTTTCTCTGTGCATGATGTGATAATTGAAATACCGAGCGGAGCGCTGCTGCTGATTCTTCCTGCAGGAAATAACGGAATGATGTCACAACAAAAACAACCAACCAGACATTAAGAACAAAACCATCATTTCACAAATGCCACAGAGTGTGTGTGTGTGTGTGTGTGTGTGTGTGTGTGTGTGTGCAGACATGTTCCTGTATTAAGCCAAAGAAAGTGAAACATCGTCAGTCATGCTTTGTATTTCCATTTAAAAAGGTCACAACATTGCAGAACCTTTTCAAAGTGTCCGTCATCACTGTGACCTGCCTGAAAACAAAATTAAAATGTACTCGACAAACGCACACCTGAAAAACACAAAACTGTACTATCGTATAAACTGTGTGTGCAAATAAACAGCTTTAACTTCATAAAAAATAAAAGTCGAGAATCAACGTGAGGCTGCCGCCGCATTTTGGTCAAAAAGGATTTATGAAAAAATAACACGACTAAACTACAATTTATTAGGAAACTCGAGAGGTACGAAAAAAGAAGCACGGTAAGAAAATAGTGTTATCTGGCGTTTAGAGCGACCGCTGTCAAACACAAAGAGGATCCTGCCTGTTTGGTCGCACGTACGTCTCCCTTTTCCCGAGGAATGAAAACACAAAGAAATGAACACATAACAATATTTCCCACGGAGCACATGAAGTTCAGATTCCTCAGTGGAGCAGCCTAGTGTTTATATTATTGATTATTGATATGAAATGTATCCGGATGTGTCTCCACATGGTGCTGATGGTTAAGTGCTTTCTAATGACAGGAAATTCCGGGGAAAGAGTCTTTAACGATGAGGATGTGTGACGAATGTAACAGATTTAACAGATGAGGTATTGCACAGATTAATTATAATTATCATTAAAAAAAAAACAAAGCAAAAAAAGGCAAAAATAAATATACAGCCAATTCTTACAACATTTACATTACAATTTTAGTCAGATGCTGGAAGATTTTTAGAGGATATTTTAGTGTTAGCGGTAGGTGCAGGTGGGGGTGGGGGAGTCAAGGAGAGATCTTCACTAGTCGTCCCACTCGTCATCATCTTCGAAGTCCTCGTCTTCGTCATCATCCTCGTCTTCGTCTGGAAAACAAAAACACATTTAAAGAGAAATCCAGAGAATAAATCTTTTCATTCACTGACTCACGAGTCTGAAGCTACAGGGTGAATGTAAAAGATAAGACCGAAGAGTAGGAGTTCTGCTGTAAAGGAAAAGTCTGATGCTTCTCAGAGTTAGAGAGGGTTGATACCACTCTCACGTCTGTCCGTTAAACATGAAGCTACAGCCGGCAGCTCGCTAACTTAGCTTAGCACAAAGACTAGAAACAGGCGGAAAGAGCCCGACTCTGTCCAAACTTTACACAATTAACCCAACAGCACCTCAAAGGCAAAAACAACTATTTGCCATTTTACCGGCCGTTATGAGTCTGACTATTTCTTGGATTTAAGGAGTTGCCAGGCAACAAGCAGACACAGAGGAAGTTACTGCTTGAATGACAAATATAAGGACAGTACTGATAGTCTCAGCTCTCCATAAGAAGGCGATGCACTTCCTCAGTTGATGACTATTTCCTTAAACTCCAGACTTAAATATACAGTAATTTAAGTGTGTATAGAGCCGCAACATTTCACATCTAACTGGGTGAATTAAGCGTTCATTTTAAAACAAACCAGAGTGGATGATTGTTGAGCAGTGGAAAGTAGGGCTGCTCGATTATGGAAAAAATCATAATCACAACTGATTACCGGTGATGATTGACATTG
The DNA here is from genome assembly GCF_006386435.1 of Epinephelus moara. Taxonomy (NCBI): domain Eukaryota; kingdom Metazoa; phylum Chordata; class Actinopteri; order Perciformes; family Serranidae; genus Epinephelus; species Epinephelus moara. The sequence goes on along the minus strand of NC_065525.1, from coordinate 44,011,722 downwards.
TTTACAGGACGGCATGTCATTTCTGTCTCTACATGGTCGCGTTTACAATTCTCCTCTGCTCTCTGTATCGCACACGGCGGAGTTCGGCCCCGATGCGCGTGCGCACACACACACACACACACACACACACACAGCACATACGCGCACACATAGACACATGCGCACACGCACACACACACACACACACACACACACACACACACACACACACACACACACACACACCCACCAACCTCTGCCATTTTCCACACGCTGTTGTGCGTTTGATTTGCAACACAAGACAACGAAAGTAAACTGACAAGAAGCGCATAATCGTTTTATGTCGATTATTTTGTTTTCATAATCGCTGAAAGTAGTAATCTAGATTAAAATTCGATTAATCGAGCAGCTGTAGTGGAAAGGCAAACCAAGATGGTTTCTGTGAGTTTTATTTTGTTTCTATCGACTTTGAATGAAGTGTGTTTTATGATGATAGAATTACTGTTTATTTAAATGGAGTCTGGTGGGTTTGGTCAAAGTGATTTTGGGGCTGTCTCTGGTGAAACCAAAAGGATCTGATTCTTCAACACAGAGGTTGTTCTCTGTAGGGATCCTTTCCATAATGTTGTCAGACATTTGTAACAATAGTCTGAGCCTGTCAGTGGCAAAAACCAAACACTGTAAGTGGACGGAAATTGACAGTGCTCATGCCATATGTAAGTTAGTTACCTGAGGAATGGATGGCTTTGCTCCTCTTCTGCATCACTTCCATGAGAGCGCCGACAATGCCCGCAGTGGGAGCCGACGTTGGAGGGCCGGACTCTGGATGATCCGGCACCTGAAGACACACAAACAGATCCGCTCCAGTTTAATAAAAAGGTACAAATCAGATGTTCCTTTGATCATAAAAAGCATTACAGATTTTTGTGTGACGGCAATAATAAAACATTTTGCTGCCTAAACTTCTATTGATCTGATTTTACATAAGACAGCAAACAACATCAAAGACTTTACTTTGTTACTTAATTTTTACCTATTTTCGTAAGCCTAGAATTGTTTACATTTGGCAAATATGTGCCATAAAAAGTCATGCCGAATGAACCGTTAGCAGTTCTTATTTGCACTGTAACCATGGATGTAAAAACAAAACCACTGGATTCATTTTGATTCTGATAAATCTCTAAATGTTGTAGGGAGCGCCTTATTTCTTTGAACTTGAAGGGGATTTATGAATATTAATCTTTAATGGACATCAGAGGTATTTATATCACAGAAAACTGTATGTCACACTGAATCTAAAAATATGAGTATCGTGTCTGTGTGATTAGATTTGACCGAGTTATGACTCAAAGAAAGGAGTGATGTGATTGTCGTACGGTCTTGAGCTGGATTCCCTGTCGGATCTGGTCCAGCAGGGCGTCTCGTCCCACGCCGGAGGACGGCGCTCGGTTGTTCTGCTCCACCTTCTTCAGCTGAGTTCCTCCTCTGATCTGCTCCAGCAGCGCCGACTTCCCACCGGGGCTCGGCGAGTGAGGAGAGTCTCCGCCTCCACTGACACCGTCCAACTCTGGAGGGGGAGGGGGGCCAGGAGGAGGAGGTGGAGGAGGCGGCGGAGGAGGTGGAGCAGGGGCCGAGCTGCCACCTCCACTGACTGGAGACTGCTGGGCCAATGGAGGAGGTGGAGGCGGCGGGGCCTGGGGGGAGGCAGAGGAGTGCGAGGAAGGTGGAGGAGGAGGAGGGGGAGGCTGGTGGTGGTGGTGATGGTGGGGAGGAGGAGGGGGCTGGTGACCTCCTCTGGTGGGAGGAGGTGGAGGAGGTGGTGCACCCAGAGTTCCTGGTCTGGAGGGAGGCGGAGGAGGAGGAGCTGAGGTGGGGGCTCTGGACGGAGGAGGGGGAGGCGGGGCTCCACGGCCGCCTCTGGACGGGGGAGGAGGAGGTGGTGGAGCAGAATTGTGTGGGGGCGGAGGAGGAGGAGGGGGACCGCCACGGGAAGGAGGTGGAGGGGGTGCTGCAGGGGGGGAGAGAAAAGACATGAGATCAGGTCGTATCACCACACCTGAAGATGACATCACAGAGACGTGTTAGGCCCAATCCCAATAGCCCCCCTTGTCTACTACCCCTTAGCCCTTGGCCCTACCCCTTAGCCCTTGTCCACTACCCCTTAGCCCTTGTCCACTACCCCTTAGCCCTTGGCCCTACCCCTTAGTCCTTGTCCACTACCCCTTAGCCCTTGGCCCTACCCCTTAGCCCTTGTCCACTACCCCTTAGTCCTTGTCCACTACCCCTTAGCCCTTGGCCGTACTCCTTGTCCACAACCCCCCTTAGCCCTTGGCCCTACCCCTTAGCCCTTGTCCACTACCCCTTGGCCCTCAAAATGAAGCAACGAGGGGTAGAGGTAGAAATCTTTCCCTAGGAATTGGGACACCACTCACTACGTCACCGCGTCGGTTACGTTTACGCATACTTAACTATTTTAAAACAGGAAGCTGCGAGCCATCTACATTTCCAATCGGCATCTACAATGGAGTCTCCAGTTGAGTTCATCCTACCGATCACGTTTGCCGCATTCATCGTGCTTCGTTTGACGAATGACAGACGACAGGGGACTTCTGCTAGCTAGCTACCCAGCTAACATTACGAGGCAGCATAGTTATACTAGCTGGCGTGTTATCGTAATGTGTAAAGTCTGAGAGTTTTGCTGAACAGGACAGATGACAGACGCCAGATAGTGTGAGCTAGCTAGCTAGCTAACAAGCAACCTGACGACGGTAATGTTAGCTATGTATGAACTTTTTGCCCGTCTCTTGCTCGGTGGTAGCCATGGCGACGTCTACCCCTCGCTGGCAAGTCAGCATCTGAAATCCCTCGCTACGAAGGGCTAGTTTCATACCCACTACCCCTCGTTATGCCCCCTACCCCTACACGCAAAAAGGAATTGGGACACCACTACCCCTCGCGGGAACGCGCAACTGTAGGGGTAGGGCTGGGGGGGGTATTGGGACGGGCCCTTAATGTCACTAGAAGTTTCCTCCAGTGTAACTTAAGCCATGCCCACTCACAATGAGCAGTGATCACGATTTCAATATAAAAACAGAATGCACCGGTTTATTACAGTTTTTGCATTGAACAACATGTTTTCTATAAATGTTGTGTAACAGGCTTTGTGGTGCGTCTTTGGACGCCGCTGCACAAGGCAGTACATTCCTTTTTGTTTTGTGCTGGCACTATGGAAAGGTTAATAAAAGTTGCAAGCACATGAGTCTGGGTAAGAGCATGCGCCTTCTCTGTGAGCTGTAAGCAGCTGATGGACGCAACTAACAGCTCACGGGAGGTTACACTGAGTAAACGCTCTCATGATGTGTTCAATGTAATCTTGCAAAATGTAGTTTTTTAGTTTTGTAGCCAAAAAACTTGAATCAATGCAGCTGTCTTAAGGAGAAATGTGTTGATGTTTTTATGGCAATTAATTATATGTACATTTATTTGAAATAGATATTTGAGAGGGAATTAAAAGTAAAATTAGTTTTTCATGCTGCTTTTTTTTTTTAAAACAGATGTTTTTCATGTGAAAGGTTATATCAAAGGTTGTTTCATTAATCTGTGTGACTGAATTTGTGCTTACTAGGGCTATAACAGTTCAGTTAGGTTTTTTTATAACAAAGTATCGGCCCAGAATTTCACAATAGGAGAGTTATTGATTGAGCGTATTTTGTAGCTTTAAACACGTATTTAAGTCGATTTTATCAGGCTCAGAGACTTTTTAGAGAAGAACTCGAGGAACAGTCTCTACAGCCTGGAGAAAAAATTCAATCAAAGAAAACTTGAAGAGAAACAAAATCGTAAACAACTACTGAAAAAGATAATATTTCAATACTGATCACACACAGATTGATTTTTAAATCACTGGGACCACATGAGAAGACCCTCCATCCATCATCGATACCACAATCTAAATCTGACCAGTGGTGACACACACACACACACACACACACACACACACACACAAACACACACACACACACACACACACACACTTAAATTCAGATTCAGATCACTCCCCACTTGTCTCTCCAGGTTAACATGAATAAAACATGGAGAAGGAGAGTCTGTCACAAAGAATAAAAGTATCTGACACAGGATAACGTTTCATCTGCGCACCTCAAACAGACTGTCTGATAGAAAAATACTGCAGAAAGGAAGGAAATGATATTTCAAGATAAAACTGAGAGGATTTTAAATCAGTTCATAAAAAAAGTTATTTTGCTTCTGTTTGAAATGATGAATACGCAGAAAAGCAAAACTGTCACACCTGCAGGAATAATACTTATTTCACGTTTGTTGTGTTTCTATATCATTTTTCTGGGTGTTATAAACTTTTTAAACTGAATGGATCAATCCTTAACGTTTGTCTGTGAGAGGACTTAAAGATTTAAATTTAAATGTTTCTTCTCTCGTTGGTGTTTAACTTTTAACTTTAAGGGACTCTTTTCCCACGAGAGTTTAAAGACAGTTCGACAGCTGGGGAAATACGCCTGTTCACCTTCTGGTGTAGAGTTGGATGAAAAGATCAATACCACCTTCATATTTGTCCTTTGGGCAGAAACTTCCTTCATCCCTGCTTGTTGCCTGGCAACCACTCAAGTCCAAGTATTAGTCTGGCTCATAACTATCCGTAAAATGACAAATAGTTGTTTTTGCACTTTGGTTTTTGTACAGATTAAACAAAAGAGATGTAATGTGTCAGTGACGGAGCTTTAGAGGTGCCGTTGGGTGGATTTTGTGACAGTTGCACAAAGTCGGGCCACATGTTTCCCTCAGTTTACAGTCTTCGTGCTAAGCTAAGCTAACAGGCTGCTGGCTGCAGATATAAGTGGGGTAATAATCTTCTCTCATCTAAGCCTACTTTGCAAAATGTCAGACTATTCCTTTAAGATCTGTTTCAGATGCTTTTCCATTTTGTCAAAAGAAAACAAAGTGTATATTTCAGCATTATTAAAGCAGATCAATAAAAATCACATGCAACATCACCTGCATTTAAACATCCATCTAAAGTAAGCAGAGCCCTACAGAGACAACTACTTGCAATGTGCCGTTCTGCAACGTTCTAAAATGGTTTCGTATTTGGTCTGAAGACATTTTTAGGAGGTATGCAGACCAAGAGGGGTGATGCTGATGGCTTGGTTATTTATTCATTTGGCTCTGGGTGTTACTTGGGATGTAAATGAAGTTGATGAGGTTTGTAAATTTAATTTCTAAGACTGATGTTTATTTATTCATATTAACAGTTGTAAATAAGTTTGGGACAGTTGTTGACAAATTCATTTTAAATGACAGTTAAATAGTGAGAAGGAGGTGGGATTTTATCAGTCTACACTTCTTTCTCCTTTTTGAGCACGTTTGTTAATATTTTGCTTTTATTTTTTGTTTCGCTCTCAGGTAAGTTTTTCACAACACATCAAATAATGTTTCTCCATTTCTAAATCGAATTTAATTTCTAATTCCTTCAGAACAATGTCGACCTCTGAGATGCTGTCGTGCTTGAAAGTTCTGTTGTTTTGCAGCAGAATCCTGGTGGAACGGATCAACTGCTGCAGCACTTCATTATTATTTAGGATCAGTTTGATACATCAAAGGCAGGTACCTCTGACTGTGTGTGTGTGTGTGTGTGTGTGTGTTTTCTCACCCTGCCTCCTCAGCTCGTTCTTGACGGCCTCCACCCCTCCCTTCTTCTCGATGAAGTCGTAGATGACCTTGGACGTCTCCCGGTCCTTCAGCTGAGCCTCAGAGATGCCACACATGTCAAACAGGTTCTTGAGTTCAGGGTCCAGGTTGTTCAGCTGCAACATCGACAACACAGACAACATTTTAAAAAACACACACAAGACTTGAAGTGTGTTGAGGACAAATTTAAGATGATCTGTCAGCTCAAAATACTGTTAACTGATGACTCCTGGTGGTCAAACCTCATCTGAGTATACAACAGCCTCAATGAAGTGTGACAGCTGCAACTGAAATTGCTTAGTATCAACAATCTTTGAGCCACAACTGATCAGAATTCTTGCACACTATTTCTAGGTAAGTCTGGCTGAAAGGTCAAAAAGATGGCTGCAAAAAAAAAGTGCGTTTGTCCCTGGGGATGGATCATTAACTCTTTAAGTACGCACATGAAGACAACTTCAGTTCAGCCTCTGTTGAAGTCTATTTGTCATGATATGGTTTCATGTTTCAGGCTCTCTGCTCTCCATAACGCCATTCGATAGAAATATTTTGACCACAGTACAGAAGCAGTGATTCGACTTCCTCTGCAGTGAAGATGAACTGCACAGCTCTCAGTCACAGTGTCAGTGTGACACCTGGTGGCCAACAGGAAGAACTACAAACTACCTGACCCAAACCACTCAGCTGCCTTCCATCAAATCAGTCATTAACCTGCAGCTCATTCACACCTCTGGTTCCTGTCATGCTGCAGTGCATTCTGGGACTGTCTGGTGTGTGACTGACATGTTTTCAGGATCATTCAGCATGCTCGCTCAGTCGGGTACACAGGCACAATAACGAGGCGGCGAATGGAGAGCAGTCACCCTTCTGCTCGTTAGTCCCGTCAGTCTGAACACAACGTTCGTTAGCGGACAAACTCAGCGATGACACGAACCAGCTGCTACGAGAAACCAGTCGGGGTCCTGGAAACATTAGTCAAAACTAAATGAGAAAATCACAACCAGCAGGACTGTGTATATTTGGTTGAAGTATTTTGCTGGTTGAAGTAACGATTTGTTCATGAGGTAAATGAAGAGCTCTCTTGATCAAATATTAAAGGCTATTTTTCAAAATCAAAACGCTTTACAAAACTCTTCTCCAGTAAACTGTGCTTCGAGTTTCTCATCAACAGCCTCAGACACCACCCTGATGAAACCAAGATGATGCACTGAAGCAAACACTTCTCCGCTCCTCGCTGTGTGTGCACTTTAAAATGAGGAAAAAGCTATTCTGTCTTTTCAAACGTCTGGCTCCTTTGCAGTGCTAATCAGAGTAATCAAAAACTGCAAAACCTCCATTACTCTTACTGTACTTGTGATGCTGTCACAGCACCCACTGAGGTCATATTAGGAGGATTTATTTTCTGCTCTGGCACCAGATCACATAACGAGGTTTCCCTTTTAGTCTGAACAAAGTGATGAGAGCTAAAATACAAAGAGGAGCTTCTTGGCAGCCAGAGCTCCCTTTGTGACAGGAATAGTGCTGGTTGGGGACCACACAGTCGTGAGTGTGTTTGCAAGTTTAAAGCCTGATAAATAAAGGCAGATCAACTTTATTTATACAACATAAGGTAGGTGGGAAGTGGGGACAGAACTGTATCTTTTGTGCCACAACACGACACTGCAGCTTTTTATTTTTAGTGCCACGATTATTAATTAAATTAGGGCTTTTTAAATTTGTAGAGGAAGAAAAGAGGGGGTCTTTAAATGCATTTATATTTAAAATCTGTTTGTTTCCTTCAGAAAGCAGTGAACACTCAGACGACTCGATGAGGCTGCAGCCTGACTCTGTCTGGAACATTCTGCAGCTTCTGAGACGCAGCGAGATGTTTGTGAATATGAGCAGGAAGCAAAAAGAACCTATTGTGTGATTTCATCATGCAGCCACCACACAGGTCACTATTGTGCTCCTGTGTGTGCGCGCATGTGTGTGTGTGTGTGTGTCTGTGTTAGAAGGGGGTACTCACATCAAAACCTGTGTTCGGATCCCAGCCCACGTGACCGATGTGCCTGAAGAAGACGGGACAGATATGTGGTGAGATCACACACATAAAATATACAGAAGTACAGCAACTATTTAACATATGCACGTGGGCGACCATGTGCACATGCTAAATAGTGAGCCCACACACACACACACACACACACACACTCACATCAGTGAGAGTGACATCAGTCAGAGACACAGTGTGGTCATTGAGCGCTCTCAGACCTCAACGCAACATGTTTACTGTTTCAATGAAGCCGAGTGTTGCTGCTGGATCAGATGGCACAGTGCAGGTCTATGACTGCACACACACACACACACACACACGCGCAACTAAAAGTCAGGATGTCTTGCCGCTTCTATTTTTGACCACTTTTCGAATCTGTTGAAACAATTACTCAACTAACAAATAAGTCAAAAGACAGGGTTAACTTATTTTTATGACTGATTCATTGCTTGAGTCATTTTTTAAACAAAAAGTGCCAACGTATGTCCGTTTTCTGTTTCTTTTATTTTTCCGATCACTGTTAAGAGAATATCTTTGGTTTTTGGAGTTTTATTCAGACAAAACAAAACATTTAAAGATGAGTGTGACTCACTGGAAGTTGCTGGGCGTGCCGATGTCGGCCTTGGTCAGCTTCTTCTTCTTGCCTTTGGTCTTCTTGTCCTTCCTGTTGAGCCCGCTGTGGCTCAGCATGTTGTTGAGGTGGTACGGCTGCTGGTGGCTGTGGGAGTTGTGGAATCGGACATTGTTGATCTCCGGGTTCTTGATGTCCACTGTGGCCATGTGCAGAGCTGGACCTGCACACATGGGGGGAGGGGGAGGGAGAGGGAGGTCAGGATGAAAACATTTGAAACAGAAGAATTATACCACTGGTACATCACAAGTATTAAAAAGTGATAAGCAGACTGCTAAGAAATGGTCTGCTCCTGTTTAAATGCCCTGAGCAGTCGATCACAACACATCGTTTTTGCGGCGTCCATGTTATTTCTACATTACAAGCTTGTGAACACAGTGACGTTGTAAGAACGACACCCAACTCAGGAAACTCGATCATCTGAGGAGCATGCAAATTCACCATCAAGACCCGCAGATACCCAGATCGCTGTAATGAAGGCTGCATCCTACAGGGGATGCTGGCAGGACTTCAGGCTGATAAACTGGTTTATTCTATGGTATGTAACTGCCCCCCCCTGACCCTCACACACTGTCATCAATATTCCCTTAGTAATCCAGGTACCTGAGGGATCAATATGGCTGCTGTAAACTCTGTCACTGAGCTTTCATGATCCATCTTTTCTAATAAAAAAATGCAGCAGCTGAGCCTCTCCCGATGGTCCGAACCGCTCCAAATTCCTCGTAATCTCCACAAACCACAGCAGCATTTGACATAAACCACTAATCCACTGCTAATCCCAGTCCAAATCCCTGGACTCCCCATGAATGCTGGATGTCTATGACCACAAGGACCAACAGGCTCGCCTCAAATCTGCCGTCTACAGAGAACCAGGACCGACACGGTGGGCGTTTCCCCGGCCAGAGCTACACTGGATGGTTCTGTGTCGGCCTGGGCATCAGAGTTGAGTACGGACACTTTCAAAAATCATACTTTTTTTAGACAAAACTCCCTACAAGCAGCGATACAAGATATGGACAACATTTAACATCCGAGATCTTTGGCTGCTTTTGTTCAATAAAACTAGAATTACCACCCAGGGTTTGTATACCTCCACAGTCCACACACCAGTCAAGTTTCTCTTTCACTTTGAAATTTTCAATGTCTGTCAAAACATGGATGCTTCACACACAATCTATACAATCAACACAGTCTCATGGTGGACACCCAAGATAAGTGTCACCAATTCAATATCTGACCGAATGTCTCCCCTTCTGTTCCTGAGATATGATGTTGACGAATGGCCAGAAAAGGGTTTTATGCAGATCATTATGATGTCACAGTGAAGCTGACCTTTGACCTTCTGGATATAAAATGTCATCACTTCACATTTTATCCTATCAGATATGTGTTTGGAAGTTTTGTCATAATTAGCATATGAATTCTCGAGTTATAGTCAAAAATATATTTTGTGAGGTCACAATCACCTTGACCTTTGGCCATCAAAATCCAATCAGTTTATTGTTGAGTTCAAGTGGGTGTTTTTGCCAAATTTGAAAAAATTCCTCCGAGCCATTCTTGAGATATCGCGTTCGAGAATGGGATGGCTTAAAGGTCACAGCGACCGTGACCTTTGACTCTTGACCACAAAAATCTTATCAGTTCATCCTTGAGTCCATGTGGACATTTGTGCCAAATTTAAAGAAATTTCCTCTGAGCGTTCTTGCGATGTCGTGTTCACAAGGATGGGACAGACGCACCTACAGACAACCCAAAAACATACTGCCTCTGGCCATGGCTATTTCCGGTGCAAGCGCATAAAAATGGTTTTGTAGAAAAACATGTTTATATTTCTCAAAGTAAGGCATCAAAGATCATTTTTTTATCATATCAGAAAATTGTATTTCACCAGTGCAAAACGTGCCTGCTTGAAACAGGTCAGTTCTTTGGCCTCTGGTGTTTCTGCTTGTAGCCTTCTCAAAACCCGCTCATTCATACAACTTCACACTCGACAATGCTCTTCCATGGTTCCTGAGAAATACGCCTGCCATGAAACAGTTGTGTCCCAGAGTAATGCTAGAGTATACGCATCATTTGCTAACTGCCAACTATTTGAGACCAGGCTTTTTCCAGGAACAAAAGTTCTCGTTCTGAAAGTTACATTGTTGACGCTTTAGATGTAACATCTCTGGCCTTACTTACCACCTCTTCCTAACATACAGTAAGTGAACTCTGGCAGATGGACGGTGAACAGTGTCCAGATATACTACAAGTGACAACAACATTTAAGAAGCCCTGAGCAAGCCTACGTAACATCTTGCCAATGATCTGATCTGAAAATAGGTTGGAGGTGTTGAAAACAGAGCCAAGGCGAGCATTTTAAATAAGCCACATGTCACTTAGCTTGCTGAAGCTCGCAGCAGGTTAGGATATACTGACTGGAAAACACTGAAACAATCTGAGGTTCGCTCGCTTGCTTGCTTGTTCACATCACATCAAATTAGAAAAGGTGTTATTCATCCATCCTTGAATGTACTGTGGCAAGCGATGGAGAGCGAGCTGTACCCAGCATGCTGTTAATAGTTTATAGGGGTCCCCTACACACTACAGTGTGTACATAACACACTACTAATAAATGTGTTCTGGAGATCTCATAGCTCGCACTCTACACTGCACTGCACTTCCTCGGGTCCTCAGCAGTACGCCCACCAGGTCGATTATAAAAACAGTTGTCAAGAAAATGGAAGGACAGACATACATGCAAACAGACAGACCCCGTGCATTTTAGTTGTTTAGTTGGTCTCCTGATCAGTTTGCCAAGAAAAACGTGCGTTCCTGCCAAGAACACTCGGATGAAGAACATTCAAACTCGGATCTGAACTTGCCAGACTCGACTGACAAAGGTCGGGCGCACTCTCAATAAGCAAAGCTGCCAGACTCGCTGCCAAGACTCTGGGTTCTTTTCCAAAACAGACGTGACCGACAACACTTCCATTCAAGCCCACTGCATTCAGTCTGTCAATGAACAGCATATGTAAAAGAGCTTGAGCTGGATATAAGAGTTCACATCAGGTAACAAGAGAGTCAGAACCGAGCCATCAACATTCCCAAACACTGTGGGTTATCCCTGAAGTACCAACACGAGCAGATTCCTCACAACAAAAGCGTTTTTTATCGAGGTTCTCACAATGAGGACAAGAACAAACATACATCTCCCAAACAGAGAGTCCAATCCAGAGCAACAACGTCCCTCTGTTAGTCTCATGTTTCACAACTGAAATGTCAGAATGAATCTGCGCCACCAGAGACGAACTTCAATGAAAGAACGATCTCAGGCACAAATCCACGGAGCTGACTGAAGACACGACTGATTTGTTCAGTGTATGTTAATCCTGCTCTTTGTGGCGTCAGTGTTTGCCAACAGTCACAGGGCTTAATGAAAGTAAACAGTCTGTTGGGATGACATGCAGACACAGCTGCAGAGGAGGAGAGCTAAATTAAAGCTGTGATGCACTGGGACCGTTACTCACAACTTTGTTTGTCTACACCTGAACAACATCATGAACAAAGGCTGTAAAATAATGTTTGTGTTTTGCAGGGTTGTGGAGGGAGACGTGTGCTGCTCAGACATTTTTACCCCCAGAACCTGTCAAATTACCATGTTTACTTCTACCTCTCAAAACCACAATGCATCAGACGCCATAACATCCCAGACATTTTGACATATGGCAAATTACCATCTCAGGTACTTTACCTTAGGCCACATTAACCCTTTGAAACCTGGAGTGACATCACTTTTTTTGGTGCTGCTTTCAGACACCTGTTGCAAGTTATTTAAACATTTGAACCCTGAGCACACTGGTGACATTTCTTTCAGAAACATGGGAAAAAAGGCAGTGAGCAACTTGGTGAGGAATGTCCCTAAAATTGCAAAAAAAATAAATAAAATTAAATAAAATAAAAATAATAATAATAATAATAATAATAATAACAATAACTAATAATAAATAAATAAAATAAAATATAGGTTTAGAAAATTATTTTTTTAAAAGCTAGTGAAAACTATTAATATTATTACTATTATAAAAATATATTTTTATTACATTTTAAGAACTCTTTGCAGGTCTTTTCTTGTTTGTTTGTTTTTAACTTTTTTTTTTTTTTTTTAAACTAATTTCTTGCTAATTCTTTGGGGTAATTTCCTTTTTAAGTTGCTCACTGCCTTCTTCCCATGTTTTAAAAAGAAAACAAATCAATTTGCTCAGGTTTCAATGGGTTAAGCCAACTAAATCTTGAACACATCTTTTTGCTCTTAGTTCTGGCCTTCTGTCCACAAGGTGGTGCCAAAAAGATACCGAAGCTGGTGGGCTTTTTAGAAACTGCCTCTGGAGCAGGGCCCCAGGAAGTGCGTCGGGCTTTGAAGCCAATTTTCTTAGTGGCCAAACAATGGATTTACATCCTTCACTTGATGCTATGTGGCCCAAAATGACTTTTTCCCCACAGACTACTGAAGGAGAACATTTTCAGCCAATTCCAGGCTGGTGTCGGTACCTTGAAGGAGATCAAATGTCAGTATAGGTGTTAAGGGGGATGAGTGGCTCACACTATGTTTGTTTACTCAATCTATGTTTTTTGGGGTGACGAGAGGAGACATGACAAAGTTAGTCTGTCAAGAAAACTAAAACTGCACCAATATGACATCATTTTGGATTTAAAGCTGATGTAAGAGGCGTCCTAACAGGCTGCAGGTGCTGTTTTCAGCTGAACTTTGGTCACAAACTGTGTTGCTGGCTATATTATATGTAATCTCCAGTCAATGTTACAATATAAAACACATGTTTTCTGTTTAAAAAAGTAATGTCACAAATGTAGGAAGATAGAAGGTCTGCTATTCACCCATCTTTTAGGTGGTTACATCTCCAGCCTGATCTCGAGTGCACAGCAGAAATCTATGTGGTTCGTTTGCATGATGTAACAGAAGGTGACTTTTAATGTATTTAACATGAACAGAGAGCTCCGATGTTACGTGACACTACACGATTGTCAGGCACTACTTTTCTGTTGGGATACAGTGTCATTATGTTCCACTCTGGAGCAGCTGCTGAGTCGAGTGGATAACATGGTAACATTTGGTATACCAGTCCGGTCCAGTATTTGGCTCAATATCAAATTGTTTTTTCACACAGATCAAACCCTAGTTTGAGGTTGTGGAGGTCTATGGGGTAAAATGTTGTTGCAGTAACGTGATTGGCCACTGGAGTAATTTGGCAGCGATGGTGAGTGGTGGTGTCATATCCAGATCTGTTGATAGATCCATGTTCCCACTGCTCAGCACATGTTGGAGATCTTTTATCTGTTTATCAATGCATTTAAATATCTGTTTATAATGTGTTTCTTTTGCACTTTGTATTGATTCTTTTGATGTATTATGTAAAGCACTTTGACCTGAACTGATATTTTGTAAAAATTAATGCTGAAATGTGAAATTAATTCTAATAAAAAAACATGAATCAAGGATCAATTAAATGAACAAAACAAATGTTCAGCAGCAGTAACTGTGGGGATTACAGATTAGGCCTCGTGTGCATCTCAACAGGGTTTAAAGGGGCCGACAACACAGACCATGTGGTCTACATATGGCACAGATGGGCTTCCTGCTGACCAGATTAACCTGCGGCAGACTCCACTCTGTGTCAGTGTGTGAGTCACGTTGTCTGTGAAACAACGCCGCCAACGTGTCAGGAAACGCCACAACTCTCCAACACTCAAGTCTGCTGGCATTTGTCATCCAGTCACGCAACAACATCTATTTCTGTCAGAGACGTGCAACGAGCATGAACACTGTTTTCAATCAGCTTCTTGATCCTTTATTAATAAACCCTACTCCAGGGTTTTCTAATCTGGACTATGTTTCAGCCACGTGTCTGTTTCAGTCCCTGAACACCACATACAACACAATGAGCTTCCAAACTGACCCCAGATCAAAGTCACCAGAGGATGTTTTTTTGCCGCTGAAGGGCCACAACAGTAGAAGTAGAATCTGCATTATCAATATTAGGAGTTCAACGTACCATTTTTAGGGTCACCTCTCTTCTCTGCAAAAGAAAAATTAACACAATTATAGTTTCAGAACAAAATCAACACATAAAATGGAAGATATTTAGTTTTTAAGAGGTGAGAGAAGAGGGTGAGCTGTTCAAGAGTCAGGAAGCGTGCTGAAGTTCAGTTAGTTGCGGCTGGAGGGAAGACGACAGTTTTAAAGCCCGCAGGTGTCAGAGCTGTCAGAGAAAACATGCTGCCTCACGTCTTCAACGCCGTGGGCAAAACAGTCAGAGAGACAGTTCAGGAAGTCTGAGCAAAAGGAGACAAGCAAAAGCTTTGAGAGCTCAGATGTGTTTGATAAAAAACGCCCCCCTCTAAAAAAAACCCTTCTGTGTCACAGCTCTGTGAGCCTTTGGACCCTCAGTCATCATCACAGTTTGAGTGGTGCACTTCAAAAAGCCGGCGTGCTGAGAGGAGCTGGAGGGGAGCCAAGAGGACCCTTGATGCAGAGATGTTTACGACACAGAGACACACCGACAGTTTTACTACAGCAGCGAGAAACACAATGAGCTCACAGCAGCAGAGGAAAGAAGCAAACTGTCCCAAACCTTCACTCGTGTCCTCATCTGGGAAAACATTTTTACAGATTTCATTTTGGGTACTTCGATTTATCGCTTCACACACAACAGACATTGAGTCAAGTTCGAACTAACGTGTAGTTAGTTGGAATTAATTTGAATGCAACCCATATACCTCAACGTATGACCTCACATACAGCGACATCCATCAATCGGCGGTGAGGCAGAGTCTTACCTTTCAGCATTGCCTATATGTTCTCCCTTGTGGTGTCATACAGCTGCACTATCTGTCTTAAAATTGGAGCTTAATATTGTAGCTATTGTAGATTTTTCCGTCATTATCCTCACAACCTTCTCCTGAAGCAACAGCAATGTACCAAATATACTTGCATATAAATCTTGTTATCATATCATTGATGACCATTTTACAAGATTCTGGGATGACTGTGGTGAAAAGTAGTCAGACAAGGTTGCTCCTCTCACTGCTGGTGCCTCTGCTGTCTCACTGGCAGCTGAGTCCTCAGATTTGTTGTGGATGTAGAGTAAAGCAGCTGCTTCAATACACTGCAAAGTGTATTTGAGACTGAAGTCTGTCGTCCTCTCACATCTAAAGACAATCTGAGTTTTTAGTCAAACACTACATTTGAGTTTGCAAAGACTGGGGATCTTACAGGGTCACTATTTTTAAGACTACGATTAGATTCCTTATTTGATTATCTCCCATCCTGCTCCTGGTGGAAAATAATATGACAAACTCCCTTTAAACCATATGACGTATTAAAAATTCCTTTCCGTGTCCGCAAAAACACATAACTCCTGACACACAAATAAAGGTATTCCTGTTAATTCAGCATCAATATGATTCATAAAGATAAACTGCATCTGCATATAAACTTTATATGTTGTCGGCTTCAACTTGCTACCAGCCTCTGATGGTCAGGTGTGCTGTTTTAGTGGGAGAATTAAGATTTCTCACTAAAGTAAGTGCTGGTTGGTGGATCAGATACAAATTAAACACTCTAGTTCACGCCACAGCTCCACCAGTTTCCAGCTCAGTTTTTTGACCACCTCACACCAAACAATTGAGACCATAGTAGCACCAGTGGAGGTACAACTTTTATGATTTTATTCTGCCTTTGGAAATTTCTCTGCGACAGTGAAATCGCTTGAAAAGTCGTATGTTGCAGGGCTGGTTGTTGTAATCTTTGATGGTAATTTTGCCATCTACAGTGTAAGACCTAAAATACTTTCACACTCTACTTCTCAGATGCTTCGATGTTTAGCTTTGTTATCTTAGTTTATTGACAGGTCAATAGGGCATGCAATAAGTCAAGCTGACAGGAAGTTTTAAAACAACCTCTGCTGGACCACAAGGAACAACTACTCCAAAGGTCTGTTAAATTTAAGATCAAAAGTCCGACAGTGTGTGGGATTCTTGGGTTTCTTCCAAATCCCCCTTTCTACCTTTATGAGCTATTTCAAAAATCCATTCAGTTCTCATAGCAGCAGCAACACCCTGAATCCTCCATGCTTGCTCTTGAGATGCAGACACACAAATTAACTCCAGGAACTGTTCCTCCGTGAGTCTACTTCCTTGGTTGGTTTGATTTTATCAGCCCTGCACATCTCCCTGATGCAGCTGGACATGAGCGAGGCACACAGGTTTGGGACTGAGGTTGAGGTCTTGTTAGCAGAAGAGGTGGTTAAGTGTTCTGGAGCCTGAGCCCAGGTGTGAAAGGTGAAACGTCACACACAGGTTGAGGAAGCGAGGAAAGAGTACAAGCTGAAACAGTAGAAACGTACCTGTTTTGCGCTGTCGTCGGTTGAGCAGGTCGTTGATTGCGGCTCTGAATCTTTTGGCCTCTTCTTCGCTGGCAAAGTTCAGACCGATCTGACAGGTCTGAGAGGAAGAAAAGGAAGAGCCACACATGATTAAAATGGCATCTATCTTTAAATAAAAAGCAGAGATTACAGAGCATTAAGTCTGAACACCTTGAATAAGAATGTGTGGATCAGAATTGAAGCGTTAACTTCTAAACCTGAATTTAAATTTAGAAAATCTGTAAAATAAAAACACTGATAACAGGTTATATCCAAAATTATCCTCAGATAAAATGTCTGGATTTACTCATGCTGGTGATTCACTTACAGGTGCAACAAGAATACACCTATTCATTTCTGGTCTCCTCATGTTTAATAAACATTCTGGATTTATTGGAAGTGCATCCTCTGAAGAATCTGTCAGCAAAGCACAGACATCTACAGCTCAGGGCATCCTGCAATGTTTTATAACTGGGGCAGTCCACCTCACCGGACATCAGAATTATATTTGAGGGACAAGATGTGCCACGATCTCTTTGACTCTGATCAAAACCCAAACAATCATTGAGGTCAACCTTAAATTGACAGAGAACACGATGTAACTCAAATCCAGGCAGCACTGCAAACGAAAACGAACAAAACCACAAACTGTGAACTGGCGATGAGGCCAAAACTAACACGAGATTCCTCACAGGGTAGCTCTTTAACAAGCCCTGTTTACACTGCCTGTTCAGGGCAGGAACATTGTACAGTTGAAGCGGCAGAGCAGTCTCTCCTTTAGTCTGCAACAGGAGGTAGTTACAGTGCCAAAACAGTGTCTGCATAAACAGCCACAGGATGGGACCATGGGCAGCATGGGTGTGACGTTTTGAGAACATGTGTGCAACCCACCGCTGCAGCTTTAAAAAAGTAGCTGATAGCAGTTAGCAGCTAACTCAAAGAAGAAGAACAGCATCCAAAAATATCCACAAACAGTGAAAACAATGAAGTCTGCGAGCTCCTTACCCTCCGAACGAAGGACGAGATCAGCCGCCATATAACAGGGACGGTAAGTGATTCTTACTGGCATGCTATGTGATTGCTATTGTTTCTAAGGTGCTACTGACATGTATGTTATGTGTCACACTAGCGGCCAGTGCCAATGTATGACATGTCACACCCGTCACGCCTCCTTTGATTCCATTATATCAGCTTGCTGTCTAAAATCACACACTGGAGCAGTGTGATGCCGCCATTCTTTGGTTCTGTGTAAAAATGCAAAGGCAGCATAAAGGCAGGACTTAGCAGCTCTATAGCGCCATCTCTGTGCAAAAGGGCTACAGAGATGTCCAAACTATGGCCCACAGGTGGTGTGTGGCCCCGAGTATTAATGCATATGGCCCATGGGTGATTATAAAATTGACATATTTGGCTTGGTGATGACATTATAATCCAGTGCCTGTTGTGACTGCTGGGTGTCACTATCACAGTCTGGGAATATCAGTCACAGGAAGCAGAAATCTGGCTGCTCACAGCCTTGTTGAACTGAGCAACACTGAATGGCTGGCAGAGAGCTTGCACGGGAAGATGGACTTTCAATGCAAATGCTTACACACATGAAATCATTTGTTGCAGAGCTTGGACTTTTTTAAAGGCTAACCAGTGACAGCACTTCCCAGCTCTGGGGAAAAACGATCTCTGGTTTCCCAACACCAACATTTCTGTGGAAACGGGGGAAATATGTGACTAATAATAGAATCTAACCGGCACTGTCAAGATCTCACCGCCCGAAGTGAGAAGGACATTATCTTGTTCATGGACAGTTTCTCTGATGATATGGAAGGAGTACAGCAGGACGAGCATTTGGAGCTTACTGAAAAGGAAAGTGATGACACAAGGCTAATGGCCCAGAACTATATGCATTCATCTCTATGTGGCCCCTGACATGAAAAGTTTGGATGCCCCTCCTTTGTCGCAAATTGTCAAAGAAGTACGTCAGGAAAAAGCCAAACTTTTTTTCAGTTAGAAAAAGTAGACACAGACGCGGCTGTTCAGACACCGGGTTTCTTAGTCTCAGTCATCTACATAATGGGATGAGATTAAATTACATATTACTTTTGGAACATTTATCTTTTGGAAAATGTTTCTGAATATGAGAGAAAAAATACTGAAAAAGAAAACTGAATTAACTGAGAATAAGTCATGTGACCCATGTGTATGAACACACCTGTGAGTGCTCATGTGATTCTGTTGAGTGAACCACGGGGCAAAACGTGTTGTTGGCTCTTAATAAAATCACAGTAATTCTGTTCAGTGTGCAGTGGCTTATGTTTATGATTTTAGACGAATCATTTTATTATCTTTATAAAAGCAACGGTTCTGTCCATCCGTCTGCTCCTTCAAAACACTCCACAGCTGAAGTCACCATGTGTCACACAGACAGAATATAAGACCAAACCATTTTAGTTAAAGCCAGAATCCATTGAGAAAAGCAGTGATTTAACGTCGCTGAACAAAGGAGCTGTTGGTCTACTGCTGCCTCCATCAGTGGGTTTGTTTGTCTTATTGTGTGACTCTGGCGTATAAAACAATTAGTTTGAATTCACCAAAGTCACACAATAACACAAACATCATAACTGATTGAGGCAGCCGAAGACCAACAGCCACAGAGTTCAGCATGCTAAAATTACTGATTTTGTCAAAGGAGTCTGGTGGCTTTGACGAAAGCAAAGATGGGGAACTGACGCCCGTAATGACTTCCCCAACTAAATGGGCTGACTGTGGCAAGGTAAAGTGGTAAATCCATTCCCATACAATTTAACAGTTATGGTTTTTTTTAGGTGGCTAAAATATGTGTTGCTGCTGCCTCTGTCCACAGCAGCATAATGTCTAGCGTCCAAGTCCTACTCCTGCCTGTTTCTCCAAACTGGGGGCGTGTCGATCGCTATGTACAGTGTGTGATACACTGACTATGACTTACCTCATACAATCCCACTTCTAAAGACCCACACTATCCCTTTAAGATGAGCACAGTCAGTCATGTAATCCAGTACTTCCAATAGCATTACATTTCTACTAATGATTTATTGATTACAAAACATTTATCTGAGATTTAGGCAAAGAAAATCACATCTAAAATGTATTTTGGCCAGGACTCCCTGAAGAAGAGATCCTGTTCTGGCTGAATAAAGGATAAATAAAAATGTTTTGCAGATAAAATGCTGCAGCAGTGATCTTTGTAAAGAGAAATAAAAAGTGCATGTTTGTTTCCAACCCACACACAGCTTAGTCCAGCTACCTTGTTGTATTTCTGCTTTTTTTTTTTTTTTTTTTTATAAAACCTGATCCCTTCTCAACTTCCAGAAGCCCTCAGCTCAGAAACAGCAGCGACATGTTAAAAAGCAGACACTTCCTGAAGGCCTGTGGCTGCTCCACATTACTGTCGAGCGAGCAGACCCTGATGTGAATACGTGACTGAGCGTAAACACATTCAGTGATTATCACACCTTATTAAACAGAACGGAACCTGATCAGTGAGACCAGGCTGTGGTCCTGAGGTAATCACAAAGAGCTGCACACTTACGTCTCCTGTGAATGAGATGAAGTAGGACCTGGCGCTGCTGATGGAGAAGTTGTGGTACAGTTCCTGCTCAAACATGGTTTTCCCTTCCTGCAAAAACACAAGACAGAGAGGGAGAAATATGAGAGTTTAGAGGGACCACATGTGTGAATCAGCAGATTTTCATCCACTGAATACAAATCAACCGCACATTGAAGTCGTACTCTTCATTTAAAGATTGATTTCCTTCCCTCCACAGTCTCAACTGCTCTCAGTTCATTTCTCTGAAAATCAATGTTCTGACATCCGAGGTTTATGAGTCAGCTGTTTTTTAATGCAGGAAAAAAGAAACTCAACCACATCATCAAAAAGGGGACTTACTATGCGGATTTTCAGGCCCATACTTGTGTTAATGCTCTCTAATACAAAATGTTCACATGCTTCAATGTTCAAACTAGATTCCCACCTCTTAATTGTATGCCTTTGCGAACCAGTCAAGTTGCAGTTACAGTTTACACGCATGTCTGTCCAGACTCATATGTAGCCACAACAGAAGACAATTGTTCAAATATGGATGTTGCTGCAAAGCTACAAATTCTAAAACATGGATGCTTCACACATGTCTTAAACCCAGCAGCACAGAGGATCTATACAATCAGCACGGTTTCAAGGTAGACAGCCAAGATTAGAGTCACCAGCATCCAACCATATGTCTCCCCTTCTGTTCCAGCTCCAAAAATAGTTATGACGTTGAATAATGGCCAGAAAAGTGTTTAAGCAGAACATTATGATGTTACAATGAAGTTGACCTTTGACCTTTTGGATCTAAAATGTAACCACTTAGTTATTATAGCCCACTGGGCATTTGAGTGAAATTGTGTCATAATTATCCTATGAATTCTTAAGTTATGTTTTGTGGGGTCACACTGAGCTTTGACAACCAAAATCTCATCAGTTCATCAATGAGTCCAAGCAGATGTTTGTGCTAAATTTGAAGAAATTCCCTCAAAGAACTGCGTTCACAAGAATGAGGCAGACAGACAACAACAAAACATAAAATCAAAAATCAAGTTTGTAAGTAAAAACGTGGGATCATTTTGCTTATAAATCAGTCCTCTTTGATTGCAAGTTAAAAACTTGCAGATCAGTCTTCTTTGCTTGCGAGTTTAAGTTTTGCTTGCAAGTTCAACTGCACTTAACGGGTGGGGCCTACGCTGATGGATGAGAGAAGAGTTTCTATTGGTGGGTTTGACGTGGCTCCACCCATGATTCCCTCTCTCCCACTGGAAACGCCTGACAGTCGGCATTACTGCTACACCCTGGGGCATCGAGGGTACTGACCATTACGCAGCCAAATAGTTCTGCCCTGGCTAAACAAAAGCAATCTACATGCACCAGTTCAAATAAAACATTCTTGCTATTATTAGGCCTAGTTCACACGGACCTGTGTACTTTTGAAACCGTGTATTATTCTATGTGATTTGGCTGTTTGGCCACACGCAACTGCACTTTTGGGCCCCTGAAACCGCGTTTCTTTGAAACTGGAGTCCAGGGTGAAGTTTTTGGAAGACTCCGGTGCCAGCGGTTGCGTGTAGATAGGATAACTGCAGTATTTTATTACCTGTCTCTATTGTGTGACGTCAGAACGACGGTAAATTGCTCTTTTCTAAAAGTTTACTAACTACTAAAATCCCACATCCTGTGTTAAATACAATGTATCTTCACTATATTTACAATGAAGCCTGATTCTGCACTCTGCACTTAGCCCGTATGTGAATGTTTACCGTTGCTATGGCAACAAGTGACAGCTGACGTTAGCGTCAGTTAGCTTAGCTCAACCGTCCGACAAACAATAACCCATAAAATTAATTCAACATATTTAAACAAAATCAACAGTAGCTACCAACAGTTACAGTCCGTACAACCTGAGCTAATGTGTTGTCACAGGTTAGATTGTAAAATAAAAGTAAGTAACAATCGCGACGCATCTAAGAATCGGAAATTTCCCCCACCCCTATTTGTGAGTGTGCTATCTGCTCTCTTTGGATGGCATATCCAGCTGCTCGACCTAACGACCAACGAAGGAGGCTGCTCCTGTTACTAGCTACCCCAACTACACTACCACGAAAGCAGCGACGGTCCTGCCAACGGAGGTTCTGGATATGGCCTTTCCGTTAGAAGTTACATCGCCACCTACTGCTTTGGCATGTGTATTACATCACTTGGTAGCGGGTTTTGCGGTTTTGTGTGGATATCGTATTTTTTTTTTTTAATCACACCACTCGTGTGGATGAATTTTTTTTGGAAACCAGAGCGTGAAAAACTTTGGTTTCAGAACTGATTTTCGCCACAGCTCCCGCACTGAATTCCCTGTGTACTACAGAACTCCCATGTTGCTTTGCAAGCGTACTAGGCTGATGAGTAGAATTTAAGAAACAGGCTAAATGACATGATGTTGCACACTCTTGTACAGTAAGTGGCGGTATGCACCTTTAAATTGTTTGCAATCCGCCAACCGAGAGAAGAAGAAGAAAAAAAAAATGCAAAACAAATCTTTAGGATTTGCATTTTTTAATCAATCATTTTTTACTCGCAATATTGCTACTTTTGCTCTCAAATCTTTTTTTTGATTGCAAAACCTACTCTGTTTGATTGAATAATAAACAAATGTAGCTCCATAAGCTACAGTCACCTAAAGTTTCAGTGAACATCAACAAAAACTGTAATGCATCTGCAGCAAGTTTTAAGTCTCTGCAGGTTTGTTTTTAACAGAGGTAAAGTTAAACCAACAGTTTATTTTATGCACCGACTCTTTAATATCCAGATTGATTTTGGAGCCTGAACGAGTCAGACAGTAAACACACATCAGCGGCTGGTAATTCACTTTGATCCATTAGGGTTGCACCATTGATTCCACATCGTCTTTAAAGCACCGTATTAATTTATCCAATGATTACTGAGAGTGTATAAACGCAGCCTGGCCACAGTCCACAAACTGCAGAGGCAGTGTAAAAAACAAAGGGGAGAGCTAAGAGACAAATGTGAACAGATTTAACAGACAAATCTGCTGTTTTCAACAAAGACAGACATTTAAATGTTGATTTCCAGTGCACAATCCTTGTACAGATGAAATGAGAAATGAGATACATCTAACGCTCGAACAAATCCTTTGAGACGCTTCATTCAACCGTCCTCTTGGGTTGAAGCTTCACAGATGTTACCTCGACACGATGGTCTCACTCACCTTGATGTCAAACACTCTGATGAAGTAGGACCTCTGTGGGTTGTCTTTGACCAAACAGGCCACTCCACAGCACCTCTTCACCCAGCAGCAGTTCCGGTCTGCGCCGTACACCTGGACCACCGCCGAACACAGAGTCTGAACACAGAGAGGACAAAGGACAGGGCCGTGAGTATTGTGTGTAGCAAAATAAAAACATTTGATATTCTATATATTTATATTTCATAAACTAAATACACTTAAAAATCTGCAGTATGTGAAACTGCTCAGTTGCTGCATACGTGTCACAAAGCAGGAACAGAGCAGCCAACGTGGAAGTGGAAATCTCCATGATGCAAAACATTTAAACAGCGATAACGACCACATGGAGCACAAACACCTGCTGCACCAGGTGAGAAACAAAGAGCAGGTCACTGAGGCGACACTGAGACCTTTAACAATCAGATTATGAGTTACACATGCAAATATCTTAACAATGGATTCTCGAATGTGCCGAATAAAATGGAAAAATTACGTTACACATTATCTTGACTTTTCAGGCCTCAGTGTGCAGCAACTGAAGAGCTTCCCGGATGGTTAAATCATGTCTCAATCAGCTCCCCCAACACTTTTCTGACACTGGCATTAGGGGACTGCAAGACACCATTTTTCTTTCTAAAAGTAACTGGTTTGTTGAAGTGAAAGCAGCCAGTTTATGGGTTAGGGCCTCCTTTTTGTATTTATTTATGTGAACAAATGAAATACAAAACCCTGAATTTATCTGAGGAAAGACTATTTAAAAGTGTGAGCTATAACACCCATAATGTGTTTGTCAATTCATCACATCTCACTCCTGTCTCCCACTGTAGACATTCAAAGTGAAAACACTTGACGTATGACATGAAATACAAACTTGTGCTTTCTGAGTTAGGAATGTCAAGCAAACCAATACTTTGGCACCAAGTCGATGCCAAAATTCTGAAAAATGTGATGGTACTTGATTTTCTTGAGTACTGTAAGTACTGAGGATGTAGTTCGTCTGACTGGGCAGCACATACACCTACAAGTGTTCTTGTCTGCTGTCAAATGCCAAACGAAGAATGAGAACACCAACCAACGCAAACTAACAGCAGCAAAACGTGGACCATGGCGACAGGTGCAACTGCAGTGACAGCTCTGCCTCGACTCTTGGGTAAAACACTCCACTTGTCCCTGTCACTTTTTAACCTGTCGTCCAATCACAATGAAGGGGGGGGGGGGGGGGACAAATAGCCTTCCACAAAGGCCAGCTGTCAGATCATGACATGAGCAGACGCTGAACAACAACACCAGTGGAGGATAAATATGCAGGGTTTCCCACACATTCGTGTCTTTGTGGCGGGCTGCCAGAATTAAAGAAATGCTGCCACATTCTGATTTTCTATTTTTGGAGCTGGACCGTTCATTAGGCATGCCGCTGGAATACTGTTCTTTTGCTCCATAAACGGTGCAGCAGAACGCCAAGTGCAGTGAAAGTGAAACTTAACCCTCAGTGCGCTGGGTCTAAAGTTTGATGTCACTGAAAAACAGCTGCTGTTGATTAAATCAACTGATGAGTTATCTACCCCATGACTCAAAACCACACAAACTGCTGCTCAGGGAAAAAAGATGAGTTCTACCTGAGCTGCGTTCTTGAACCTGCCATGATAACATCTGTTGCCACCTATTGATTTTCTATTTTTGATTTGGTTTGGGCTTTTTGGGGGCTGGACTGTTCATTAGGAGTGCTAATGGAATATATACCATTTGGTTATCCACTGCACCGGGAGTGCAGAGCGTGCTCTGGGCACAAACGGAGCAGCAGAACGCCATACACAGTAAAGGCGAAACTTTGCTTTCACTCACTGACAGCTGCTCCTGTCATCTATCGATCTGATCTTATCAGCCTGTGCTGCATTCACGGACCTGCAAAAACATCAGAGTTCAGAGAAGGGACACAGAATAATACAAAGGGACACACACTCATGAAAAAAAGGAAAGTTTGCCTGTCTGTATGTTTACAATCACTGCCGTGGTGTGTCGCCCTAAAAGTGGGGGCCCGTGTATTTAAAAGGGCCAAAAGTCCTCAACTGTTAAGGCAACATGAACACCATTAAATAAAGGCTGAACATCAGCTCTCTGACCTTCCAGTGATTGTTTCATTTCATATCTGTCACTTCTCAGCACTGTTTAACCTTCACTTCTGCAGGACAGGAAACAGAGCCCAGCTGCTGTCCTCAGCACCGTCCCGTCCTCGGACTGCTCTAGTTTGTGGTTTTTGCGGTTTCTGCGTTAAATCCTCTGCCAGGATTCCTCCCTCTGCAGCAGAGAGTAACCCCGGCCGCTGGGGGAGAAAGAGGAAATGCCACTGGGCCGGTTTCCTCCTCTGTGATTTATGAGTGCAGGTCGGAAGAGCAGCAGGAAACACTTTTCTCCATGAAATCACCGCTCAGCATCACACAGGAAAGGTTAAAGGTCGGCCGTTAAAAGCCTCATTTAGGCTTTGTAAATTCTCACCAAGGGAAAGTATGCAGCAGTAAACACAGACAGGGACACTGCAGACACACACACACACACACACACACACACACACAAACTGCAGTTACATCAGCTCACACACAATACCAGCTCATTCACTACATCACTTATGATCAGCAATTTTTAGATTGATTTTTACCTTCAGGACATTATTATCCACAGTGATTGATTGATTTTTCTGACCAATTACCTGTTTAAGTCTCCTGTCTAACCAAAACACCAATCATCCTCTGGTTCCAGCTTCTCCAATGTGTGGATTTGCTGTTTTTTCCTGTTTTAAAACATTTTAAAGTGAACATCATTGGCTGTTTGACTTTGAAGACATCACTGTGGACTCTGGGATGAAAAAATGATCAAATGTATTAACTGATGACGACAATAATCGTTAGTTGCAGCTCTGGTTTAATTCATTTCAATCCACTTAATAATCGTTTTTAAGTTCGTTTTTAAGTTCTGGAACATCCAAGACTGACATTATCTGAATGGTGCTGCACTCAAGAACAAGAGTAACCAATGTCAGATTTGAACACTGGTTACAGTTTCCATGCTAAAAAAAAATTCACATCCTGTTCAGAGCAGATGCTTGTTTGTCCTCTGACCTTGATTTTTTGACCTCATGGCTCATGGATACAATGATTTTTGGCAAAGGACCACAGATTGTCTGGTGTCAAAATGTCCTTCAAAGCATCACCAAGACGATGAAAAAGCAATCTCACCACATGGTCGACTCAGTCGCTCCTCTGGAGCTCTGGATTTGCACAGCTGTCATGGAATGTAAAGGTTAAAGTTTGCATCTTTCAGAGCACTTCAAGGACTTCTCATGCATGTATGGTTAAAAATCGAATTTCAGGCCCTGTCTACATGGATATTTTTGAAAACAATTATTTTTTCCCTCTGTTTAAAAGAGGAAAAACAAATCCAAATACTCGTCTCCGCCAGTAGTTGGCAATAAAGCCTGTGTCACTATACGTCAAATACCAGAGAAGAATGATCCGAAACCATTGTTTCTGAAGGACTTCAAACTGCAGAGAGTCGGACCAAATAACATTGGACATTGTTCATCTGTGAAGTGGTGCAACAAACTAGTCATTAGACCAAGCAGTGCTAACAAAATGAAAACAAACCAGAAGGGCTGCCCCCAACTAGGAATTTTCCTAGTGGACCAACCGTGAAATTATTCAAGGCGAAGTCCTTCCTGTGGTATCGAATATTGAATATTTGTATTCTTTAAGGTATTGTATCAAAACTAGAAACTCTAATATTGTGACAACATTAAGCTACACAACACAAGAGCCAAACACTTTAAAAGAACAACCCTAATTAGCTTTCCAGCTAAAGTATCCTCTTTATCTAAATAACAAACATGAACACACCTTTTGTCCTGCTCCTTAGTTTGTTTAACGAGTCACCAAACAAACGTTCACCTGGGAAAAGTGCACTGCTAATTTCAGTTCGTTGGTTAGATAACTAATTAGCTCCACAGCTGCAGCACATCAAACAGAATGTAAATGCACCTGCAAATGTCACTTTGGACCTGTCAGATGGTGACGTGGTCCTAAACTCTTCAACACCACGAACAACACACTGTCTGCACGACATGGAGCTACAGAGCACGTTTGCTTTCATGCTGCTGTTAAATCCCTACAGTGAAACACTGGCACACTCCCTCAACATGACAAAATGACAGTTAAGACTCAATCATGCAAAGTGAACACCATATATCAACAACATCCAGAGACACCGCCCACCTCTCTGAGCCCGAGCTCATCTGAGACAGACTGACAGTGAGAGTGGAAAAGTGTGCTGTGGTCTGACGAGTCCATCATGGATGTCAAAGGACCATCCAGATAGTTAGCAACTCAGAGTTCAAAGCCAGCATCTATGATGGTATGTAGGTGTGTTAGTGCCCATGGCATAATGGGTAACTTTCGCACTGGTGAAGGTTCCGTTAATTCTGAAAGGTACATATAGGTTTTAGAGCAACATATGCCGCCATCCAGACAACGTCTTTCTCAGGGACGTCCGTGATTCTACGTGTGTAACTACAGTGTGTCTTCGTGGTAAAAGAGTGCAGGTACTGGACTCCCACTGAAACTGTGTGCTGCATTATGAAGCGCAAAATACGACAACGGAGACCCCGAACCATTGAGCAATTTAGGTTGTATATTAAGTAAGAATAGGAAAGCATTCACTTTCCAAACTTCAATTAGTGTCATTTCCCAAACACTGAGTGTTAGAAAAATAATAAAATTATCAGTTTGAATATTAATTATCTTGTCTTCAACTGTATTCAATAAATATAGATCAAAAAAGATTTTCATATCATTGCATTCTGTTTTTATTTATGCTTTACACAGCGTCAACATTTTTTGGACTGTAAACATCCAAACTACCTAATTCAGTGCTTCTCCAAACTTTTCATGTAATCTGCCTCCAGATAAATCCACCACAGAGCCGTTTAAAGAGCAGAGGGGCTCTCCACAAAGCCGGATTAGCAAATTAGCCACATCACTGCAGAACGCTTCGATCTGACTTTTTCTAAAATTGTGTTTTTTCTTTTAAGAGTTCCTCATCTTGCACAACTGATGCCTAACACCAAATGTAAATCATATTCCAGATCTGATTTACAGATGCAAATCTGTATAACCAGATTTAGATTTACTCACAGATATCTGTCTAACTTTCTAATCCTGCTTTGTGAACCCCCCCTCGGACAACCCTCCATCTGTGTGTTTGTGTGGAAAAGAAGATGAAGTCTGACCACAAGTCAACGCTGCTCTTTAACTGAGACCAACTCCAGTGATCAAAACAATACTACAGTTAAATTACACTTCACTTGTAACAGCTGGAATTTATCCTGAGTGCAACAACAAACTTTTAAGATACATTTGTCATCAATTTTTGGTGATACACAAAAAGGAGCTACTGTAAATAAGGGTGAATTTAATTACTTTAAGGTTTAAGTGTTCAGAAGACTGGAGTCGGGCGTGAGAACGAGACAGCTGTGGTAGTAATTCTCTCATGAATTTTGTTTGCTTGAGTATGACAGTTGGTGGTGACCTATAATAAAGCAATTAATAAAAGAACAATACAACAATCAACAAAGAGGCAGAGGAAGGTAACAGCGGGGCACTTAAAAGAACCCCATATTTAGTGACAGCGATGGAAATGGTTTCATTTTATAAGATCAGATTACAAACAAGCCGCTGTCTTCAGCACATGTTAATGTTTGATGTAAGACTGAGGTTCCCTAATATAAGCCTGCACTGGTCAGCTATGCTGGTTATAGTTTTACATTTTATGATACTAGTGCCGACACAATAAAGAAATCATACTTTTGTGACACCTTACTTTGAGGAATATGAATGTTTTTATACGAAACAGGACATTTTTCTATTGAACAAAAGAAGCTATGTTAAATGTTGTTTAAACACAAGGAGCCATAAAGAAACTTGTCGAGAGAAAGATGTCTAAAAATGGAAAAAAAAAATAGGTTTTAAATCAGGAACTATCTGATCAAACTACAAATCAACAAGATTAAAATACATAATATGATACTCTGAGTTACCGTCACATTTCAATCACTACAAAAAGTGTTCAGGAGCCATATTCAGCCCTGCTGCTCAGTGCAAATCAACCTGCTCAGTCTTGGTTTAATTTACCGTTCTGACCTCTGATCTCAGGTGTTTCACCCTGCATGCAGCTGCTTCATGCAGTTGACCCTGCGGGCTCAGCTCCAGTTCAGCCTCTGACATTAAAACCTGAGCTGCCCAGCAACCGTCATCTCATTACATCACCCCCAAAAAGATCAGATAAACAACAGACTCAGATTTCATGACTTTGTGTTCTGATCTGCGAGGATGGTTATGATTTGGTGTACAAGTGCAGAAAGGAATAAAGAATCATGTTCAGTGGCACAGCATCTAGTCCAGGTGTTGCTGGTTTTCACATTAAAAGTCTCTCTAATTACAATGGCTTACAGCTGATTGAAGTGGCCCTGAAGTGTTTAAGTGGCATCCATTATAACAATTGGTTGAATCTGATAAATGTAAAGTACAGGTGTTTCACAGCTTCCTCTCCCATCTCTCCGAGTTCCCGAAACATGACACCATCCTTCATGAAGTGAAAGGAAATGCTGCAACTCAACAACGCCTCCAGCAACATTTGGGTATCTCTGACAGGAGACCCTTCTCATGTTTTACATCAAGATCTAGAGTTTTAGACAACTAATGACAACTAGAGCAATCTGCCAGATGTTAGATTGTCAAACCAAATTTAAGTTTGCTCGTCGGGTTTAAAATTGTATCCAAAAAGCCTCAAGCAGATTCAGTGGCTTCACATACTGAGCGACACCTGCTAGCGACCCAGTTCTTACCTATCCTGTCACCATGACAACCTCTACACACGTAAAAATGGTCATATAAAATTAAGTTACACTGATGATGTGACTGGCGTACCACCTGGTGCCCTGCCGGGGACTCCTATAGTTCTATGTCTCAACAGAAAAATCTGACACGCATCAGGATCAAAAATTAAAAACAGGCCATAAATCTGGACTATTACAGCTTGGGCTAAGGATTCTTTTTTAGTAATAACTAATCTTACAAATTTTGTCCAAAAACATACGATAGCCTGCTTTGTTTACAACTAAATATAATAGATGAGCAGCAAACGCTTACATTGGAGAAGTTTGACTAATCAATTAAACATGTTTCAGAGATACAAATATATGGGGCCATATGAAAACACTGGCCTATGTCTGCGTTTGAAGGTTCAATTTGTAGTTTTTTTTTAAACTACTGAAATTATTTATAATCATGTTAACTGAGAATATACCACTGAAAGTCATTTCCATTGCTAATCATTATCTTGATCAATCAATTGGTTTGGTCTATAAAATATTACAGTTGTACAAAATGGCCATCACAATTCCCAAAACCCAAAGTTAAAAGGGAACACAGCCTAAATCAAGAACTCCCATATATTACTTCCATGGCCTTAGTGTTGTCACGATACCAAAATCTTTGTTTCAGTACCAATACCAATATGAATTTCGACACTTTTCGTTACTCTTTGGTACTTTTCCTAAGGAAAAGTCCTTTTGGATACAAACCTTTAGAACAATAAATAGTAGGGGTGTAACGGTACCAAAAAAATCATGGTTCGGTAAGTACCTTGGTACGGACGTCACGGTTCGGTAACTCAAATGTCCCACCAAGTTTGTGTTGTCTCGTGCAATCTGTGCTCCAATAGGAGCAAGAAAGGCATTTGTGTGCATAAATTAGTAAAATAAATTAACTAAATTAATTAATTGAATCAAATTCAAAGTACCGGTATTTTCCAAATGTAGTATAGTACCGTTTGGAATACTCTAGTACCGCGGTACTATTTTAGTACCGGTATACTGTGCAACACTACATGGCCTAGGGACGTTCAGTCAGTATTTCTGAACATGAGCTACTCTCTTACAGCCAGAAGCCAGTGGAGTAATTCACAAACTTTAGATGTCATTGGGTACACAGTCTGGAGCTGCTCCATGACAGTGGGGAGTGGATATATCGATATCGGTCTCGGCCAAATAATATATATCAGCGTATCGGATATCAGCAAAAAAACAAAAACAAAACAACAACAATATCGTGCATCCCTACTTCATAACCTATAACATCACAAATTTGAGTTGTGCCACTCTGGTTTCAGGATTTGGGAGACAGATGCTTGTATTTGCTTATATTTTTGGACTGTCTTTGACCATACGAACAGCATGTGTGAATTCTGAAAATGGCTTTAGTTCCCCTTTAAGTCCATAATACAAGAGTTATTCAGTTTACTATCATAAAGGACTGAGAAAACCAGCAAATATGCACATTTGAGGAGCGAAATCCGGTTGATTTAGCCATTTTTGCTTCAGAAGTATTACTTACACACGTGATCAGTTATCAAAAATGTTGCATTTTGTGTTTGACAAATGTTCATAATTGCAAGAAATATAAACAAATACATAGTTTATCAGAGACATAATCACAAATTATTTTTATGGATGTATAAACAATATATATTAGTGTTGGTCATGTTTATACTCAGTTGTCTGTCCCTGTATTTAAAAACCTAAATATCACATTTATACTGAAAGCAGCTTCACAGTTTTGACTTTCTGAGGTGGAGGTTATCAGGCCCATATCTGGTTCACCCTTTGCACTAAGGTTATGCAACTGAAACCAACACACAGGCCAAATAAAGATGGGGTCACCATATCTTTGAACACTTAAGTATCAAGTATGTGGAACAAACAGTAACAATGTCAAGGAGTCTGAAGGGTCACCGATTTCGTGTCAACACCGGGCCCCCGGTTTGAACGCCACAGCGGTGTTTCAACACGTCTCTGCTGCTCTGTCTCAGCTGACAGAGGAGAAGCTGAGTTTGACGTTTCTTTCTGACATGTGGGTGAATGTACCTGCACATTATCAGAGCCTGCAGGTGGTAAACAAACGGGACAACTTACGGCGCATTTCCTGCCCAGGTAGCCGAACAGGCACTCGTTCTCCTGCGGCGTCAGGAGGATGGAGCCGACGTTAACAGACCTGCGGGGCGGCGGGTGGCTGTTCATGGCTCCGAAATCTTCTAGTTAACCCCCGAAACGATGCGGTTCCCCCCGGACGAACTCAGCAAAACACTGCTAATTACAGAAAATCCATGCGGGCTCCGGTTGCTGTGGCCTGCAACCGGATCATCTCCGCTGAGTCCGACTCCGGGCTGGAGGGCGGAGGAGGAGGAGGACCGGGGGGTGTTTTCCAGGCTTGCTCCTGCTTCACAAAGAAACTTAACCTCTCCGTTTAGTGTTAAAATAAAAAATAAGGAGTCGCTGTGGGTCTGAACGCGGTTAAACGCGCAACTTTCATTCGGAAACTCCAGCAGCTGCAGCGGCGATGCGTACATCCAACATGGCAGCAAGACGGAGCGGACCACTTAAAAAGGAAGGAGAGGGGTGTGCGTTTGGACAAACTCTACAGCTATCCACTGTAACATGGACTATATGGTGACGTTAGTGAACACTCACACACAGAACGGTGTCATTTAATGTTTGTTATCACTTTAAACTATTTGGAAAGTGTGTTTTTGGGCCACTGTGAAGCTAAAGTGTTGTTGCTAAGAGAAAATGGTTCGGTCCGATGTGGCAGCAGGAATGCAGCTCTGCGGAGGGAAAACGAGGGGCGGGGGGGTTAGCGCGTGGAACGGGATGGAGTGTGACGTAGCGCGGGGGAGGAGCCAGATGGTGGACGTAAAAAAATTGTAAATAAGACGCATTTCATCATAAAATATTTATAAAATGTTGAATAATTTTACTCATAAGAAAAATAAAAAGTTGTACTTATGACGTCTTCTGTAAGAAAATACAATATTCTAATTTCGCACCACATTATACAGCAGCGCTACAGTTTTTGTCAGAGAAAATGTGCTAACATACAGAAGCATATTGCATTCACCTGACAAATTAAAAAAACATCTGTTTTATTGAGTAATTTTTTCTGTTTCTCATGGTATTTTTTTTTGTTTTTCGGGGTAATTTTATCTGTTTTCCTGAGTATTTTTTTTCCTGAGTTAAGAGAGCAATAGAACAACAGACGCTTTCATTCCTTTCTTGAGAGCTCGATATGATGGAAGCAAACATGACCCGCTTGTTTAGTTTAATCCAGTTTTACTTTGTTTTGGGTTTGAGGCACTGGCAGATACTCTTGTCTTTAAGTCGTATAGATGGTGTTATCATTAGTTTGTCGACTTTACGCAGGCACCTATAGATGGTGTTATCATTAGTTTGTCGACTTTACGCAGGCACCGGTCACATGCAGGTGCCAGGTGGGAGCTTCTCGCGAGATTTTGAAGTATCTCGTCTCCTCGTTCAGGAAAAAAAAATTATTATTATTAGTTTCCCCTTAGGGACCAATAAGATATTTCTGATTCTAATTTTGATTCTGTATTTGTCATTTATTTGGTCAAAACTGCTTAAATGACTTAATAAAATAATCTAATATAATAATAATCTTTCCCTATAAATCACATCACATTTTCAAAAGCAGTGTTCCAAAGTGCTTCACAAGGCAGCAAAATAAAACATAAAAGTCCTAAAATCAACAGGTTTAAAAGAAAACAAACAAACAAAAAACAGGAGGAAACAAGTAAATAAAAGACAGTTGAAAGGAAATGAGAATTCAAGTAAAATCAGGAAGGCTCTCCAAAAATAAAGTATGTTTTAAGGAGGGGCTTGAAGTGATCACTGACTTGGTGGACCTGAATCATTTGGGGCAAATTGTTTCAGAGCCTTGGGGCCCTGACTGCAAACGCTCTGTCCCTTTAAGTTACAGCCAGACCTCTGGAACAGACAAAGAACCTAGCACCGTGTACAGTACTAAGAAAAAGAGATATATAGCTGGGAGAGAGACAAGAGCCTTAAAAGTGATCAGTAAAATCTTAAAGTCTATTCTAAAACATACTGGGAGCCAGTGTGAGGAGGCTAAAACGTGTGAAGTTTTGACGATATGTTATGTGTGCAACCCACTGATTTAAAACAGAGCTGTTAGCAGTTAGTGGCTAACTGAAAGATGAAGAACAGCTGTCAGAAATGTCTGCACATTGGGAAAACAACAACTGACTGACAAGTTGGCTACGGTTAGCTAGCAGCTAACTGGTACCATGGTGGACAACTTTACAGCTCTGTACATTTAGTCCGTCCAAAAAGTCACGGCTCTGGATGTAGATTTCTCCATGTTGTTACCGGCTTCTTCTTCTGTTACACATTTAATGCTATCCGACGTCAGGGTCAAATCCCTGGGGCGGAAACTGTGGAGCATGCTCAGAGCGCCTCGGCCAGTTTGGGTTTGACTGTATACATGCAGGAGTCACATGATCTGGGTGTGTTAGTCCCACTTTGAGAAATTTGATTTAGTATGATTACAGTCGGACGAACATGTTGACATGTATTTTAGAAGTTCAGTTTTAGTCAAACTAACA
Source organism: Epinephelus moara (assembly GCF_006386435.1). Taxonomy (NCBI): domain Eukaryota; kingdom Metazoa; phylum Chordata; class Actinopteri; order Perciformes; family Serranidae; genus Epinephelus; species Epinephelus moara. The sequence goes on along the minus strand of NC_065525.1, from coordinate 43,976,622 downwards.
CAATAAATCGATTTTCTCTCATGTCATGTTAACGTACTTAGTGAGACAAGACCTGGATGCTTAACTGTATATTTGTAAAGCTCTTCTCCAAAAATATCCTGTATATCTTGCATCACTTCTGCAGTTTACAGTTTACATAAAACTCTTGCTTTACGAGCTAGCATAATAATCTCATTCAGGAAGTTCCTAAATTCAAAACAGAACATAAAACAAAGAGTAAAAAGCCTTTAAACATGAAATAACTCATTTTTTAGTCACTTGAGGGCAAATCAAACAAGCTGCAAAGACAACACTGACATATGACCATCATGTAAATGGATACATGGTGAACATGATAATGTAAATAGTTGGCAGAACGATGTCTTTTTACACTTTTAACATTTTCCTTATGTTATGTCCCACTCCAACTGACTACACCTGTAGTCATATGTACGTTAAGAAGGAATGAGCTCCTGCTCTGACTTTACAGTAGGTAAAAGTCACGACTAATTAGCTTTAATTAGCTTGTTGGGTAAAAGTCTGGACACTCTTTCATCAAGACAAACAAAATCAGGAGGAGGGTTGTGGAGGCGCTGGTGGCAGATGGATAGATATCGGCGTCCCGCAGGTCCCGCCCTGCAGCAGGGTTAAAGCCCGTCAGCAGTATTAACACCAGCACTAATCTGTAGACCAGCTGCTTCTACACTCTGCTGTATAAAACACTGAGCAGAGGCCAAACAAGAGGAGTCACAGAACCTGCACTGTAACAAGAGTGACGTCCTGCTCGTGTCCCACAGAGGCTGCAGTGTTCATCACAGACAATCTGAACGTGCTGGACAACAACAACATCCTGCTGATTTATCTTTTCTAGAGCCTTACATGCAGTGAAGATGAGAATTTAGAGACTGTCTTGAGTGTGGCATTAAGGGAAAGGTTAAGGGGTCATTAAAATTCAAAGGGTTTATCGTTTGGAGAGCAGGACTGGAATCAGGACATGTCATGAGAATCTGATCAGTAGGTGCTGAGTTATCTTTAGCCATTAGCTGCATCCGTCTGTCTGTCTGTCTGTCTGTCTGTCTGTCCCTCACTTTGGTCCAGAATGAAATATCTCAAGAACATTAAAAGGTTGCCATGTCTGTTGAAACCAACATTGATTCCTCCCTTTACTTTCCTTCAGTCTAACTCATCTTCATCAGCTTCATCAGCTTCAGCTGGCTGATTTCAGCATTTTCCAGAACTCTTTTCAACACCTCCAAAACAAAGTCTCAGAGAAGGATTACATTATTACAAGCAGAGGTGTGGACTTCAGACTTGACAAAATCAAAGACTTGCAATTTGAACTTTACGGAGCTCCAGTTAGAAAAAGTGATGCCAAAGATTATTTTGTTTGCATTAAACATAGCAGCAGCAGTCAGCAAAAAACTAATTGCAGTATGTGAATGTGTCAGTCGAAAATTACAGACGGAGACACAACAACTTCCAACAAACTTGTTTTAGGAATTAAATACATTTAAAAAACACATTAATGATTTTTGTACATTTAAAATAATACGACTCTGTTAAAAATGGCATTATATTTGATGAAGAGCTCATAAGGACTTGTTTAGAATTCAAAAAACAAAGTTTAGCACTTGAGACTTTCTTAAGACTTGCAAAACAATGACTTGGTCCCACATCTGATAACAAGAGAGTCGCTTCTTTCGCAAAGCCTAAAACTTTTGTGGCTGCATTTTAATTCTGGTCTATTTTCTGCTTCTGTGGGTGCAGATGAGATCATAAACTATACGGGAAAGAAATCTTTAAAATATATTTCAAATTTATTTGTCAGTTGTTGCATTTTTAAAGAAAACAAAACCTCAGTTATTTCGATTGAAAGGGCGTTAAATTGATTGCAAAGTTGGTAAAGACGTGTGACTGGAGCAATTTGGGGTGCAGCGTCTGTGTATCTAAATGTAGTTCCGTGATGGCACCACTAGGTGGCGTCAGACACTTGACTGTCCAACCTCACAGCTCTGATTTTAAACAAACTGTACATGGACCAGGAGGATGACTGAATCCCACTGATACAGGAAGGACATGGTTTGTGCACCGTCTGCATGTTTATTTGTCCATATTTTAAGATTCAGTATTTCCCCTTCCAATATGTTCACGTTTTTCCTATATTAATATTTTTTACTTGATACTTGTTCCTCTTATGTTATCAATACTATGGTTTATTACGGATATTTGGTCTTTGTGTTGTGATTCCCTGCTTCCCATTTGGAGCTGTGTATGCCGGGGGGACTATCACAGGGCTGACACATAGAGACAGACAACCATTCACACTCACATTCACACCTACGGACAATTTAGAGTCACCAATTAACCTGCATGTCTTTGGACTGTGGGAGGAAGCTGGAGCACCTGGAGGAAACCCACGCTGACACGGGGAGAACATGTAAACTCCACACAGAAGGGCTCCGAAAGGAAGAGTCCTTTATTGAGGATACTAATTGAAACTGATCTACACAGTATCATCTCATTAAAAACGGATTGTTGACATGTTAGACGTGTTTTTGGATAGACTGTTTTTAAATGATATTATTCACTGTTAGACACTGATGTAGCTGTTGCTCATAGTATCCATCTTCAATGGGAGGTGTCTTCTAATAGACTAAACACAAAGAGACTGTGGGACTGATTGCAGTGGCAGCTCTTTGTCTCTGGTCGGCCTCACCTGAGACGCTGCTGTCTGTATGTGTTTTGGAATATTTTTTATTCCTTCACTTTACGTGATGAAGGTCTAAAGACTGAAATATTGTATATTGAAATAAAGTTGTTTTGCAAATAATAGGACAATGTGTGGGGATTCTTTTCTCTCACCTGTTGGACAGTTTCCTGCTACACACCTGTCTACAGGTTACCGAGGGTGTAAATGAGCCTCCACATTCTGATCTCTATCATCAGGTGAACCTAAAATACTCTCTGCTCCCTTATCAGCCACTGTTTATGTGCTGTGGAGCAGAGCACCTGTGCGTCATTACAGCTTTAAAGGATCTGAAGCAAATGAGGAGTCATGATATTTGTAGGGACTTTGTCATCCTGTTTCCGCTTTTGATAAATGACCATCAGCAGGGTTACATGATGCATCTGACCGCTCAGATCGGCTGCACGTCACATAAATAACCCACACTGCACACACATGAATACAGTTTTTGAAAATATATTAGGACTTAAAGAAATGATTGTGAAGATAATAATAATGTTGTTTTACTTTACATCTTGTTGACAGGTTTAGTTCAATGAATGATTTGTTGACATCTTCTACATCACCAAAAAGGACAAAATTTATTCACCAGTTAAACAAAAAGCTTCAGACAAATGTGAGGAGCATCTGTAATGATGTTCTCTTCCCAGAATTCTCGTCTGTGGCCCAGACGTAACCTGGCCTCTTCGCTCTCAGTCTGCCAGCATAATCTAATCAAAACTGCTGCAGAGCGGCATGATGGGAGTCATCATGTCTGTCTGTGTTGTTTCCTGTCCACAAGTTCAATCACAGACCAGACAATCTGACAATCAGGGCCACTTTACAGAGTGATTGGTCAGACGTGTGGAGGTGAGGAAGTAAGCAGCTGTTGAACTCAAGACTTAGTTTTCATTCTGAGCACAACCTGATGTCACTTTCAGGGACTACAAATCAATGCAACACTGACACTGTCTGAACATATGCTCCATAATCACCATATTCAAACAATATTTTGTCTCCCTCCTCCCTGACAGCTGGCTTCAAACCTTCGAGTGTTCGAGGTCGTTTAGAATAATTAAGCACATCTGACTCCCAGCGTGGTCGAGTGACAGGTTGTATGAACTAGGCATAACTGGACCATAAAAGTCGACAGACATTCATCCATCAGAGAGTGTGAATGACATAAACTCAGCTGTTGAGATATTTCAGCCAATGTGGCTGGCTCCCAGTTAGTGGTGATTGTTGGGTAACATGTATGTTGATGTTGTTCAATATCAAATCTCTGTTTAAACATGTAACGAGAAGGCACAATTCACAGCAGCTAGTTCAGGTGCAAAATCTCTCAAGACTAACAAGCTGGGCACATCTGCAAGCTGATATCCATCTGATTCCTGAGGGCGCTACTGAAGGAATGATAATGGGTGCGACTTCTGGACAGAGAGAAGAAGTGGCAGCAAACTGTTTAATCACATTGACTGTTTCACTTCACCTTTAACATAGCAAACATTGCTTTGTTTAAACAGATATTTAATAACATTAAATTAGCATTTTCTAAAATGTCCCTGTGGAGCTCTGGTACCTGTTGCACTGTCCACATCTGGAACATTACTACCAACCAGACGAAGCTAAATATTTGGCCTCAACAACAATGTGAGTGTTGAACATGCACCCAAAAACACAGTGATTGTTACTGGCTAGATTGCCACCCATTCTGTATAACCTTAATACCAGATCGTTCAGTTTTAAAAAATAAAACGCCCTTTCCCTCACTGAATCAATACGGGATGTGATTTGTCCCGTATTTTCGTACACACACTACTCTAATGCATCCACTACATTTTGATATGATTGGAATGACATCATAAATAATAAAATCAAAAGAGTGTGGAGAAGTATTAAATCAGAATTTGTGGAGGAGACTGACACCTGGAATGACAGGTCTGTCCGTCAACGTCACCACGTGATCTCCCTGTATTTCTCTGTCTGACGTGGTTCTCAACCTACAGTAGAGATCGCTCGCTATAAAACAAACTTTTGAATCTTGAATTGTGTTTAACATTAATCATCTGGGCGCAGAACGTGTTATTGATTTGCAACACTTACATACTTTCATATCTACGGAAGCGTATTGCATTCACTTGACAAATAAAAAAAGCCCTGTTTTTCTGAGAATTTTTTTCTGTTTTTCGAAGTAATTTATTTATTTGTCTGTTTTTTGGTGTATTTTTTTCTGTTTTTCTGAGTAATATTTTCTGTTTTTCATGGTAATTTTTTTCTGTTTTTCGGGGTAATGTTTTTTTCCCGAACGAGGAGACGAGATACTTCAAAATCTCACGAGAAGCTCCCACCTGGCGCCTGCAAGTGACCCCTGCATCCATGGTGACTCCTGCTCATGGATGTATTTTGTAAGGTGCCTGCGTAAAGTCGACAAACTAATGATAACACCATCTATATGACTTAAAGACAAGAGTATCTGCCAGTGTCTCAAACCCAAAACAAAGTAAAACTGGATTAAACTAAACAAGCGGGTCATGTTTGCTTCCATCATATCGAGCTCTCAAGAAAGGAATGAAAGCGTCTGTTGTTCTATTGCTCTCTTAACTCAGAAATAAATACTCAGGAAAACAGAAACAAAATTACTCAATAAAACAGATTTTTTTTATTTGTCAAGTGAATGCAATATGCTCCCATACATATCATATAAAATGAATGTCTAAAGTTATTCATTTAACTTCTTTCTATCACTGATATTAATGAAGTCTGCGGCGTTTCACTCAGTCGAACTGATTTATTGCATCAGCAAGTGCGTTGTTAACGCAGATGAGCGGAGCATTAGCTGGGAAACATCATGTTGATTCACTTTACATTGAGCTAAAATCAATACAGTATTTTATTAAATGTTCACTGAACGAGTTAGTGTCTGTTTACGAGTCATAAGAAATCAAACGATCTTTTAGAAGGAGTAGATGTTTACTGTGAAATAGTTCAAACTCAAATTTAACAACACGTTAACACAGCACGGCAAGCTGATCGTTTCAAGGCAGACGACCAGTGTTTTGAGATGGTCGTCAGAGACGATAGAGGTAATATGTTATTCCATTAGAGATGTAACAGGTGATAGTTTTCACGTTTTATTTTCCAATCGCTCCATGACAGAGGATTAGCATACTGTTAGGGTGCTGTTACCACTGGAAAATGCCAGTTCCGGTTCAGTCACGCCCATGATTCATGCAAGGCATCATGGGGACTAGGAATAAGGTGGATAACATAAAAGTGGCAGTAAGACACACTGTTGGTAGAATAAATATACGCCCAAAATGCTGTGGTTGTGTGTGTGCTTAGGGCCCGTCATAATAGCGTGCACAGGGACCCATTGTGACTGTCTTACGCCACTTGTTAGCGAAGATTCTCAGTCCAGGTCCAGGTCATAGTTCATCAGAACTGAAGAAGCCTCTTGGATGAGAGGTGAAACGTCTTCACGAAACGCAAACAAGTCCAGTTGCCTACGATTTAGCATTCAAGATTATCTTACATCACTGTTGTGAGCCAACACCTCCACAGTGCATTTAGATAGATCGAACAGAGCTAAAGATCATCTGAACTTTTATATGTCTAAGTGCTGCTCGCCTCAAACGCACCACCTTAACGCAGGTGTCAGGGAGGTCGGAGAGCTTGCATGTTAGCTCGTTTAATGTAAATACTTTGGACTGATGACAAAGCTTTATGGAAACCAACCTTCCCCTTGTTCCTGCAGCTTTTTGTTTCCAGTACTAACATCCACCTGCTCTGCTCAGCATTTCCAATATTTCTGCAGCTGACAGGAATTCCTTCACCTACACAGCTCGGCATGAAAACCAGCTCCTGCTGCAGTTTGTCTGTGTGTGGTAGAGCCGTCGCTCAGGAGTCCTTGTCTAATCTGTGAATACATAAAGACGAGTCACTTGCTTTGGCTTAGAAGGTAAAAACAAGTCAGAAACCAGACAGATAAACAGTCTGAAGTTCAGCTGGAGTCCCCTCAGCAATGGATTCTAACCTGTCAGTCACAAATCAATACCAGACCTCAAGAAATTTCATTAACGAAAACTATGATTCAATTTGTCTGTCAAAGACCTTTTTTTCTACGACTAAGACGAGATGATGACGAGATGGCACTGACATCAGTAAACACTAACTATTACTACAGTATAGACTGTTTGAGGGCGTCTTTTGGTTGCTAGGATACGACATCATCCCACTTAGACTTTCGGTCCAGCCACTCCTGCATGTAAACAGCATATGAAACGTTGAACTTCATTCCTCCTAAACTGAAATACACACTGTGGGAAACAGCAAATTAGTTTAAGGACGTTGCAGCTCAATGGTAGATTGTTCCCTTCGACAAGGTACAAACTTAATGTCAGAAATAAAAGTCTATCACTTCCCTGAAGAAACAAACAGGTGCCAAGCGTGGACTGCAGCAGTCAAACAAAAGAACTGGACACTGCTGGGGAACTCCAGGGTCTGTAGCGCACATTTCATTACAAGTAAGTTTCGCAGTGTTCTGGAGAATGAAAATGACAAGACCGACACACAGCACACACAAATACACCTCTCTGCCTCTGTAGAGTGTTGGCTAGCGATCGTTAGCTCTAACAAACCTACTGGAATTGAGATGAGCTTGACAGACCCTGGAGTTTGCAGATAATGTCCAGTAGTTTCATTTGACTGCTGCAATCCACACTTTGCGCTGATTTGTTTCTGGAGGGAAGCAGTAGATTTTCATTTCTGACATCAACTTTGAACCTTGTCAAAGAACCAACCTACCACTGAGCGGTAAGCTCCTGAAAGCGATTTCCCACAGTGTGTATTTCAGATCAGGAGGTCTAAAGCTCAGCGTTTCATGTGCTGTTTACGTGCAGTGGTGGACCGGAAGTCAAATGGAACACCGATGTCATTTCCTAGCAACTGAAAGACGCTGTCTATTTAGGTACGCAATATTCATATATATATATATATATATATATATATGAATATAAAACGATAAAGACTAAACTGTAGATTAAAAAATAAAAACTTGACTAAAATCTTTATTTTTGTTGACATAAAAGAGGAGACAAATATAGACAGTTTTATTTTTCAATGCAGCAGTTTTGTTTCTACGTGCACCATATCAGGGGCACATTCAATCTGAAGACGGTGTACAGCGTTTTACTACGGTTTCCCGATTTATCGTCACATTTCCTTAACACGTTGTGAAACGATGCGCAACAGGCTTTGTGGTACATTTTCTCTCGTTTGGTGGGTGTGTCAGAGGTGTTAGCCAATCAGCAGCGATGTGTATATGACCCAAATTCTAGTAGATTTTTACTTACTATACAGTTTTTGTTTTTATTTCATACTTGCTTTTGCAATGAATGAATGAATGAATGAATGAATGGACTTTATTTATATAGCACCTTTCATGCACAGAACGCAGCACCAAGTGCTATACATTTCAGCCGCAGATACAAACACAGCAAAGAGATAAAACCATTCAAGTATCCATCACTTGTTCAAGGAGAAATTAAAACAAATAAATAAATAAATAAATTAAGAAAAGAAAAAAATCCTCAAATATTAAAACAGATAACTGCTAGTTATAGGCTACATTAAAAAGACATGTTCTGAGTGGTCGTTTAAAACTGTCCACTGAGCCAACAAGTCTAATATTTAAAGGCAGGCTGTTCAATATTTTTGGGGCGTAGCAGCTAAATATAATTATACATCTCCCATGCCAATAAAGCTTCCTCGGACTGAATTGAACTGAATTGAATTGAACTGAACTCAGTGAAACCTTGCAGTATTCAAAGGCTGCGCACCTGAGTAACACAACAGGGTGTTCAACACACCGCCAGTTCTGTTTGAATAAACATTTAACAATGTTTTGTCGGGGCTGAACGCAGCCCAGGACCATACCAGCAGCACACAAGTCATCTGCATATCAGGACAGGTTCCATGTCTGGATATATTCCATTAATTGATACCGTAAGACAGTTTCTGCAGAGCTGCAATCTTAATCATTCAACCTGTGTTTTTCCATCAGATTGTGATAAGTTAAAAGAAATGGCCACTTTAGAATGAAAATACAGACAGTACTTACTGACCCTCATGCCGACAAGAAGTCCAGTGTAGTTTTTTAATCCACAAACCTCGATCGGGGTATCGGAGGATAACAGCTAGCTGGAATAACAGCTACACTTGAAGTGCATGGAACCCACATTTTGAAAATGTAATAAAACTCCCCTAATGCATTTCAAAAACATCACAACGGCTCGTGGCATGCAAAACTGACTTGAAAAGATGTAATTTACTCCACTTTTATAGCATCATTTCTCACTGTGGTCAATTAGGCTGCAACTTGCACGAGACTTGAGAACTAGCACCACCACTAGCCATCAACTAGACTTCTTCTTGTCGGCATGAGGGTCAGTAAGTACTGTCTGTATTTTCATTCTAAAGTGGTCATTTCCTTTAAAGGCCTATGTGAAATAAGTTTGACTACAATTACAAAATTAATAGTTTCGGCTCGACTGGACTGACGGAAATGTACTAAAAAGAATTCATATATTAGAAATATACCAAAATAGTTGTGGTTTACTTTGATTAAGATATGACTAAAACGCCCAAACTGTAAGTCAACTTAACTTGAAAAAGCAAACAAACAAACAAACAAAAAACAAAATGAGGCTGACTAAATATGATAAACACTAAAGGCACATTTGTCACAGGACTAATACTGAGACTAAATTAAAAAATATCTGACAAACGGACCCCAAAGAAACAAATGTCTCAACACAAATCTAACTTTACAGATTATCTGTGTGGTAACTACTTTGGAGCGAGCAGTTTGTCTGTGTTGTGTCTTTCTTCATCACCCCTCGTCACACCCACAACAGGATACTGAGTTTGAACTAAAGCAGCTCATCACTCCCTCATCACCCACTTGGGGCATAACAATATGTCTCATGCAAGAACAACTTGTATGTACAGATTCATTCTCAAATATGAGTCATTTAAGAGAACTTGTGGTAAACACCAATTTTCTTGCATTTATCATTTTCTCTCAGGCAAGTTGAAAGAAGCAATTTACAGTAAATGGTTGCAGTTAAAAGGGCCTGGCGTCTCACTTGTGTGAACAAATAATATCCGAACATTTGACCCTCTCAGAGCTTTTGTTGTGTACCGTCAAAATTTACCATCAACTCTCTGTTCAAAAGGAGTTCACTCCTCTGAGGTCAAAAAACAGGTGTAAAAGTTTTTCATCGTCTGGAGTTCCTGCTCAGTTGTTTCCTTTGAGTTGAAGGAATGTACTTTGATTGTATCTGCAGTTTGTGTAAGCTACTCCCCTCTTAGGTTCAGGTGATATTGCGTGACAGCTGTTAGAAAGTGTGATATAAAGTCAACTGTGGTGTGGAGTCCGTCTGTTTGTGCAGCTGTAAACTGATGATTCTGGACATTTCTGCGGTGCTGATGCAGAGCTCGGGCTGCACTGACAGTCTGTATAATATTCATGTTTTCTCAGCTGGAAGGAGACGGACGGGTGAGAAGAACTTGACTTGAGTACAGCACCTTTCTCACAGTCACAACGGTACTGGGAAGCCTCTGTCCTTTGCAGTATGTTCCGGACAGAAAATATTTTTTCCTGGCCATGTGCTGAAGGCTTGAAATGGCATTTTGATCCTCATATTTACAAATTAAATGTACACACAATATACTTGAGCGATTAATCGATGTTTAAATGTGAAACATCCCAACATTTAAACATTTTGAGGGACTACTTTTCGTCATGGATGGATTAGACCCTGATCACACAGAAAGCGTTTTGCAGGTTGCAAAACGTGAGGCGCACCACACTGCCTTTTTTTCCCAATTGAATGCCACCAGTAAAAAAAAGCTTGCTTGGTTTTTAAAATACCTGCAAAAAGAATGACATTCCCAAGCAGCAAATGCTAGAATACTAACAAGCTAAACTAAGATTATAGAGATTATATCTGCTAAACATCACCATGCTAGCATTGTCATTGTAAACACGTTGACATGCTAGCATTAGCTCTTAAATTAAAGCATTACCGTGCCTAAAAACAGCTTCATGGGCTGCTGGCGTGACTGTAGACTCGACATGGTTACACATGCTGCAAAAAAAGCAGTGTAGTAGAGGGTCTACGCAGGTATACGGGGTACAGCCACCTGCTATCAGCCAAAAAGCAATGGGAATATGGGAGAGTTTACCCACTTCCTCCTCAGTAACCTGCCCATCTACCTGGAGGCACACCTGCCTTGTCAGCTACCACTGCACCACTGCATGTCTGTCTCCTGCCAGCCAGGCAGCATCTCTCATGTGGGGCAGTTTGTATTCTTCATGGTCAGTATCATATAATATCAGCTGCTTATTCATGGCAACAGTCGGTGTCTCCTCCTCACATGCTCCTTTGCTACTGGTTGAATCTGCGAGCTCACTGGTCAAAGTTCACCAAAGTTGAACTTCACACGGTGCAAAGATGTGAATTTATTTTACACCCAGAAGCAAATGTTTTTTTGCTCCTTTGTTCGTATTGAATGAAAGCGAACAGGAGGCAAATACTTGCAAGTGTTGACTTTGCTCATGTGTGACTGCACCCTCAGTCTTGTTTGTTTGTCCACAGCACACAGGCGGGACTATGGTGTGGTGCACATTGCTGTTGCTGCGAAGGCCCACCAGAGATAGTGTGTGGATTTAGAACAATTTATTTGAAGCTGCATTTTTAGTTTTAGAGGAATTTGAGGTTTTTGTAAACTTTTTTCCTCGATTAAATGTGTTTCTAAATTACATCCAGTCCGCAGGTAACTGTGGTCCCCAGCAGGTCTTTATACTGTGCTCCAGTCTGTTTACCGTCCAGGCTTTCATCTGCTGTTTGGTCCAGTAAACCAGAGTCCTGTTGGGCGCAGATGAGGAGGGGCCAGACCAACAATAGAGAGGCATCTCTGCCCCCGAGAGCAGCCAGGGACCTGAGAGAGAAGGGACAGAGACACAGAGACAATTCAACAGCTCATCAGATGGACAACTTCTGAATCTGAAAACACAAGAAACGAGGAAATCATCCAACAGGAGGCCTCGATCCACAGCACAGTCAGCAGGGACGGGCAGGTACGTTATCTTTATCATAAAACTGTTGTAATTTCTACTGATGTAAAGGTTTTCTTCTCATCAAGTCACAGGTGGCAGATTTAATCCCAGTTACTGTCACAGGGTCTCTACAGTGAGCTAATGCTAACAGTAAAACTGTTTTCAGCTGTGTTTTTCATGTTAGCAGCTGAGCTGAATATGAGCGCTCAATAGCCTGATATAATGCTTAAAGGCAAAGGCTTTTACACCAAGGCCAAAAGTCTGCATCCTCACCAGTTAATGATATTTTTGGAGGAAATGGAAAAACAGGAGCAGCATTGTTCATGTTATCTTGCATATCATAGTAAAATGTTATGGATAAAATGTAACTTAAAGAGTTGATGTTACTCCAAACTCTGCTACAATGGCACCTTGGTTCTCACAGGGTGGATGCTCAAGTCTTTAGCCAGGCAGGCTCACATTTGCAGCCAACATCAGAGCAGACGAACACGCAGTTTAACCAATTTTTACACGTATCGTTCTTATTAAAGCCCAGTGAGCACTGTTTCTGCATGCAGAGAAATCCCAAACTTGGCAGACTTGCTGTGCTCAGTCACAGTTGCCAAGCTATTTGGACAGTTGCTGTCTGACGGAGGAGTTAGGCGAATGGTTAGTGCATCAATTTCTAAAATGAACACCACAAAGGTTAAATTAACTGCTGAGAACCAAACAACGATTCGAAAATCTGCACTCAAACGCTCACGAGAACAGGTGAAATGATCTACTTTTACTTAATATCTTGTGTGAAAACTTTATAGACGTGATGAGTCAGTACAGTTTGGTGTTTTCTCATTTACTTAAATACAGTTCTTGTTAAATAACTGAGCAGTAACCTTAAAGATACTGCTTGATCCACAGGGACAAAAAACAGACAGATGGGTGGACAGACGGGAAAGTAAAATGTAAAACGCAGCTTGTCGTTATTGCAGCAGCTAAGTGTCTCAGCGCTGGTGTTAATAAAAGTATAAACTCACATCTGGAAAGTGCAGCAGAGAGACCGCAGTCTGAAAACCACACGTGAACATAATCAAGACTCCACAGAAACCTGGAAATGAACCAGATATAATCAGTGTGTGTGAGAGAGAGTGACGGAGGATGACGGCCTCAGCAGGCTTCAAATGAACTAGTTTGTTTGACGTGTCAACGAACCAACAACAAGCACTTCGTTTGGAGCAGACTGAGGCCTGAAGATGAGCTTCAACTATCTGTGGTCGTGTCTAGGTGTGACAGACTTTTATACTTTGTATTAAATTATAGCTGTAAAATGAAAGTGTTGAGAAGAACAAACATCCTGATGATTAAGCTTTTCTTAGAGCCTTACCAGTGATGGAGGTAAACATTTAAAGTTTGTCTTAGAACTGTGTTCACACTACGAGCGACACAGCAACAGGCTACATGTCATTTTCGATGGAAGCTGGTGACATGAAGCTACAAACTGACGGCCCACACTTGTCGCTGTGGATGAGCATAACTCACAACAGACTAAAGTTAAGCTGGCCTCAACATTTCTAAGTCCTCCGATGATGCAGTAAAGCACCAATCAATCATATGTTTTTGTTTCTATCCGTGGTACTGTGTAATTTAGCTTCGTTAGCTGATGCTATGCTAGCTTTCTGTGCATTGTGGTGCCAATGGGGCAGCGTTACAATTGGGCTCAGACATTGATCAAAAGCACAGATATATTTTTGACCGAATACAAACTTCAGATGACATTTAGTTAAGGTGCATATTTGCATGTGGCAGACACACACAAGCCTGTGATGATGTTACTGCAATAATGACCATGCAACTTTGTGATAATGCGAGCCCGGTCTCATTCCGAAGTCGTCGAAATCCAGCACTTAGGCAGTGACTGGTGGCATCAGAAACCAACGAAAAAGGCTTCCTGTAATGTTGGCATGATATGCGGTTGGTTGTCGTTATAGCTCAAGGCCTCATTTACACCTCAAGCGATGCGTTCGCGAAGCGGCACACGTGTATTCACACCAAAACCGAACAGACGCGTCGTGCAGCAGCTGCTGCTGTCCCGTCAAAATACAAACCAAACCTGAATAGTTGGTGGTGGTAGTGCACCATGTTTGCAAATCTCCAATAAACCCCAAAGAAGAAGTGAGAAGTGACTTTGGACCCAAAGCCCAGGGTGGACAGGTTCACGTGCCAGTTATTATTCTAACACTTGGAGAATTAATATTTAACACTACAAATGGGTAAGTAGTCTTTGTCTACTTTGTGTGTTGTGACCTCTCTCGGCCACCGTAGATATCGATCTTTTGTTAAATACATCGACCATTTGCTCGCGGCATCTCTTCTATTTTCGAGCTTGCTCACAAAAGCAGTGCGATTCCAGCAGCGTGTAGAACAGATGCGGTGTAAATGCTCTAACCTGTTAACATGCTCACCAAAATGAAAATGCGAGTAAACAGCGACCGTTCGTGAGTGCTACATGAACGCATTGCTTGTGGTGTAAATGAGGCCTAACGGCGCCTGGCAGCATTGGAAGGGAAAGGTGGTGGGCAAGGAATAAAGTTAAGGCAGTGAAAGTCCGTAAACTGTACATTTCCTGTGAAAACAGAAGTGTATTTTGAAAACAGACAATGCATGTAACAGGCTGAAGTTGACACGGCGTCCCAGAACGTCAACAACCAACACACCCAGGGTACCTTGGACGCCGTATGTGGACGTGGAAAGTCCATGAGCAAGCGTGGACATGTGACGAGGTCAAAGAGAGAATGTGTTGATAATGCAGCTAGTCACGCTGTTACGTTGTCGCTCATGGTGTGAACACAATAGTTACAATAGTTTAGCACTAGCAGAAAGGTCATGGGGTCATTAAACCCAAACACAGTTTCCTAGATATCTGACCTATAGATGTATCAGCCAAGTCACTAGAAGAAAATGTTGGTGTTGTACACTTCTACAAACCAGATATTACAACTGTACAGTTTATACCTATCATATCAACTCTTCTAACGTGAAGTAATATGTGAGCTGCCTTTGTCATTGGGAGGTGGAGGGGATGGTGGATGACATGACATTTGGGCGAGACGCCTGCCAAGCTGCAGACCACTGTTCCAGACCAACAAACCAGTTGTTTTCAGTGAACCGGGGTCTTTTTTTCAGTGGCTTTTCAGCCCACAATCCTGAGTGCTTTTAACATTTTCTTACTGTGTTTTCAGCAGCATTTTAGCCCCCAAATGTGGTTGTATTTTAGTGACTTGTCACTGTCTTTCACTGGGGACAGTGCCACAAAGAGTGGTTGTTTTTTGACTGAGACATTAACTGCTTCTCTTGCTGTAATTGTGCCACCAAAAGCAGGTTCTTCAAACCCAAACACGATCGCAGAAACGTACAATGCCAACATTTTTTTCTTTTTCTTTTGTTTTGCTGAGTTTCCACTATAGGCACGAGGTAGGTTGCTTTGAACATATATATGTATATATATATATATATATATATATATATATATTTTTTTTTTTTTTGTTGTTGCATGTTTTGCATGTACATATGTTAGATTTTGTCATTTATATCTTGGGCACACAAAAATCAGTTTTTTGATTTTTTTGTGTGCTTGCTATCTTCCCCATGAGTGCACAATGATAACCTCATTTAAGACAACCTCTGACGGTCACTTGGGAGGTGGGAAGAACTAATAGTATGGTACAAGATGTCCCATCGCACACTCATTAATAACTCAAGACCCAGGCGATCCTCGAGTTCTCAGCTAGTGTTTATATTTGAAACTATGAAGTGCAGAAAAAAAGACGCATTTCTGCTGTTTTCCACCACAGCTGCTCGTTAATTGGTGACTCATCATGCCAGTGTTGCTGTTCTCTCTGTTTGGGTTGGTTCAGCTCCACTGCAGTTTGGATCAGGTCTGATTATCTGTTAAGGGACCGTTATGGATCGGGTCAATGAAGACTGGTAGTCTGGAGAATAATATGTGAAATCTGGCCTTGTCTTGTAGACACATTTGTAACTCCCCACACTCATAATCTACTGTACGTACATGTTGGGAGTCGAATCAGCAGTCTGACTCAGACTTTCTGTGGTTTTTTTAAAGCCCCCCAACACACACACACACACACCCTGATGTGTGGTGTTGCTGACAGTCACTCTGTCTCTGGTTGTTAGACATTAACGCCGGATCATTAAATGCTAATTCAAGGCTGGTTTCATTTTTTCCAGATTACACTGTACAAGCTGGTCCTGAATCAAACACACAAACTCATCTAGACGAGCGTGAGACCCCCGAATACACACAGATAAAATCCAGCTAACACAAGCACATTAGCTCACAAAGCTTTTTTCCCTCTTCAGTAACTCTCCATTGAATAAAAATGATAAACAGGAAGAGCAAAATGCAGAGGCAAAGTAAAGTTGCCTGGAGACAAATCTGCAAGCTCATGTTTTATTTGCTCTGGCAGATGCGCTTGGTCGTCCTCTGCTCTTTGGACAGACTTGCAGCAGCCTGAGACACGCCGGGGCCAATCACAACCTTTTATCCAATATGGGGCGTGTTTGAGACGAAGACCTAAGGAGGAGCACGACTGAGGCAAAACAAGCAAGATGGCTGCAGCTAATGTGGAACTTTCTGTTGAAGCCAACAGAGTGTCAGCATTAAATTAACAGGAAGGTTTATTTTCTCTAGAAGAAAAAGAATCAATTGCACTTTTCTTGAGGAGATGTGTTTGCCATGCTTCTGACAGGATTTAACAAGTTAAATGTACCAGCTCATCTCTGCACGCTGAGGCCTGTTTACATTTTTCTGTCACTCAGGCGCTATTTTTTCCCAAGTCCTGCCCTTATGTGCTGTGATTGGCGGTACTGTTGTGCTGCTATTGGCGGTCTTCACCAGGCAGACCTGGTTACTGGTTGCTCAGTGCTACATAGTTTTGAAGTGGTAGTTGATGTGGTGGTTGTACTACTAGGTAGATGAGTGGATTACTGAGAATACTCTCCTGTATTTACCAATGGCTTTTTGACTGACAGGTGGGTCAACAGCGTTGATTCACATGTCAAAGTTCACCAAAGTTAAACTTGATGTGGACAGATTTACTTTGCCCCTACGACTGAATCATAGACTGTACAAAGTAATGGACGTAGCTACCATGACATCAACCACTGGTTTGTGGACTCCCGTTTTCAAGCCGAGAGTACAGCACTTCTGCCATTTTTGGACCCAGAAGTGAACACATCTGGGGCAGAGGCTGGCGCTGTGGAGGAGCGACGGGTGGTTCTGAGTCATAGACTGTAGCAACGCCTTGCAGACAGCCTGTCACCTCAGGGGCCACGCCCTTGAATAAGTTTAACTTTCAACCTTAATAAAATGTAACTGGGTGATTTATATAAGATTACATCCCCCGTATAGTTGTCATAAATGTTGAAATTAATTATAGAGGCCAAAACTGTTTTTGTACCGACTATAAACATGTTTATTTCTGCTGTAAAGTTGAGCATTTTAAAATGGAGGTCTGTGGGGATTGACTGTCATCACCTTTGAATTATAAGGTTCTATCCAGTATTAATTTCGTTAATGAAAACCATGACAAAAATCTTTCAAAGAATGATCTTTTCTCCATGATGAAAATGAGATGATGATGAGCTAAACAACTCAGACCGGCTGATGATGTCACCTGCTATTCAGATGGTCAAATGGCCGGCAGCTGGTTTTAAAGCACGTCACCTGTTTCAACAGTCAATCAGCTTGTAGTGAAGTCAAGTTAAAATGACCACAGAGAGTGTGGTGGCTTGCTGCAGCAGGTATGACCACAGAGAGTGTGGTGGCTTGCTGCAGCAGGTGCTCCGTCCCCACCGAGCCCTCTGTTTCCGTCCTCATGGTGGGTCGCTGCTGCTGCTGGCTGTATGTGCTTATGCCCCGCCCACACACACACATTCTAACTGACTGATGAATTGGCGCTGGTTATTTATATTATTGTGGCGTATTGATTATGAATACAGTCCATCTGATGCTG
>NC_065525.1:43948256-43958511 GCF_006386435.1 Epinephelus moara | reverse complement strand
GAAGCACAGAGAGTTGTTGGCTAGAGATGATACGCCGTCTCATGGCGGTCACTTCCTGTCGACGTTACAGATCAGAAGCACAGAGAGTTGTTGACTAGAGATGATACACCGTCTCATCGAGGTGACTTGGTGTTTTGGTGTTTTACAACGTTGCAGAACAGTGCATTGCAAGAAGTTGCCTGTTTCAAGTTGTCTCGTTGCGAATCTTTGGTCTGAGCTGGGCTTAATGATCCGAAGGCTCTATCCACATTTGACCTGTCCCTAAATCCCATTGACAAACTTGACAGGATTTTGATATTGTACATTTCGCATAACTCTTAATGTATGAAAGAGACTTGTTTCACATGTCATTTTTGCTATTTGGAATGCAAAAACATTGAAATTCAATACCTAAAACGTTTCAGAATGCAGGTATTTGGTCATAAACCAAAGTAAACTGAAGTGAACTGAATGAAGATTTTTACTAGATGATGGTGCTGGATCGAAAAGTTAAGTGATCGCCAAAGTGATTACAATTAATCCTCTAAAGACCTTGACTGTCTGAGCTAAATCTCATGGCAATCCATCCAGTAGTTATAGTTTCAGTCTGGACCAAAGTGGTGGACCGACCGACTGATACTGCCATCTCCAGAGCCATACCAGCGTGGTTAAAAATCACGAGGGTTGGCTCTCACTGACAGTTTACCCCCATTCTCATCTGGATCCAATTAGTTGAGTTCAGCTGCCGTTTTGTCGTGTCTGTCTGAGACAAAACATCAAACTGAGTCTCCTGTGTCAGTTTGGATTCAGACTCTGTGTTTGGGGGGTCTTCTTTTGTGGTCTGGAGTTGCCGTGTTTCCAGGCCTTTTGGTGGTTTGGAGGACAGCCTGAGTGGCTTCACCGCACTCTGTTTGTCTTGGATCAGAATCACCAGAATAACCATCCAGCTGGGAGGACTATGAAACTGGTGCAAGCCTGAAGAAATGCTTTTGCAAGCTGAGCCGGACATGAGGAAACTTTCTGATAAATTACAGCCTTCTTAAAATGTTTTGAAGGAAACATTTTGACAATTTGTGACCATAACGCTCCTTCTTCCATCGTCTTATCCTCCAGCTCTCCACCCACTGATCCATATCCAAGATTACTGCCATCATAAAGTTCTCGTGCCATTAAATTCAGCAGAGAACATCAGCTCTGACCCAGCGCCTCCTCACATGAATGAGAAGTTGAAATGATTGGAGAAGCCTCAGCCCACCCGCGGTTTCCCTCTACGCTGCTCTGGTTACAGTCCCCCAAAGAGAATGATGGGAGATTTTCCATGGCGTCCTTGGAGGCAACCTCAGTGGCCATGTTTCCCAAGAGAGGGGTCACGATGTCTTTCCCCCGACTCTGGAAAAACTGAAATATGAATTACTTGCATATGAGGGGGCGCCAAGAGCAATTAGATGGAGCTCTTACATAAAGAGCTGGAGGGAACAGTTTCAGAGGAATGACAGAGTGGGAAATAAAAGGCAGAGCCACAAAGACATTAACCATGTATCTGAGTATGTACTGAATATGTAACTGAGTATAAAATGGGCTTTTAAGCTTTGTAGTTGTGGTTCTTAAATTAAAATACAATTAACTGAGAAATAGCTGCTTAATTCGTAAACTATTCAAAGATCCTGTTATCAGATGTTACTCTTTCAATGAAGAACATAGATGTATACATTCTTCCCACAAACCTTATCTTGACATTTTAACTTTATTGGCCCCAAGAACAGCAGTTCATTCTTCACAAAGAACTGCTGACACCCAACAGTCAGACAGACTTTGGGGTAATTGCTGCCTGATTACAGTCGTTAGGAGCAGTTGATGATTGTAATTATTGGTCTGAGAAATGTGTAGAGTTTACTTTGCAGAGCTTTTTCAGTGAATTCACTTGCAAAAACCTGTGCAGCAGCAACAGATTGCAAAAGTAATGGATGTAGCTACCTTGATGTCATCCATTGGTCCGTGGACTCCTGTTTTGAACCCTTGAGTTTGGCATTTTGGACCATTGCCATCTTGGATTTTTGGAGCCAGAAATGACCATATTTGGACAAGAGGGTGTAGATAACCCTAATGCTAGTGGCTAACTTGGTTAGGACAGTTCATGTACAACTATGGTTAACTGTAATAATGCAAAGGCTAGTTTTTGTTAGCAAAAAGAACTAAAAGAAGAATAGGAATTTCCCAGTTTGGGTACTATCGTATCTTATGTTAACTTATCTTAAAACAAAGCTGATGATTGGCTGGCAGTCAGCGTTGAGCCCTTAGTGAGCATCTGTCACCCTAGTCGTTGCAGTGTGTCTTGAACTGTTGCCCCTCGTGGGCCCCTGTCTGCTTTTTTATGGCTGATTCATCATGTTGAATCGGCATCAGCAGTGGCGGAGCCCACTAAATGAAATCACTCCAATTGGTTCAGCTCAGTGCATGAGAAGAGAAACGGAAGTGAGGAAAGTAAACAAACAAATAGCTAAAGTCAAGGGGGAGCGAGACTAAAACAAACTTGTAACGAATGTAAGATTATTTTTCTTTATGCATTGAGCTCTTTAGCAGACATTTTTCTGATGGTTTGTGTTATTGTTCACTGGCGCACTGTAAATATGCTCTGTTCTTTCATCGTCGGATTGTGTCGTTAATGTGCTAACCGGCTAACTAGCGTTGGGATGGTTTTCAGGTTTCTCTTTTTGAATGATGAACACAGACTACCGCTGTCTGCTGTTAGAGTTATTTCCTTTCACGCAGGCGCACAACGTACATGCTGGTTGGCTGTTGGCTTTAGTCTTTGCAGTGTGTTTATATGCAACTTTCTAGTCCAGGTTGGGCAATGAGAGGCAACACAGCAGGTGCTTTTGTTGGTGCTAGTTCTCTGAAGTTGGTTTAGTGTGTCTTTACAACCAAACACTGTACAAGAATTTCTTTAGGTGACCAAAGTGTTACAATTAACTTTTATTAACTGAAAACACACTCAAATGGCGACAGCCAAGGCTATGGCTACACTCTTAGAACCTGGATTTACGCCATCATTCCATTACCTTTGTTGTCACATTTATTGTAGTCAACAAATGGCACCAACCTGTCACTCAAAGCAGCCACAACCTTTATTGAGTGCCCCAGGAATGAGTCCTAAAACCTGGAAATGAGTTTGCATTTTTGCAGTCATGATTCCCTTGTCTTGAAGTCAGTTGGTTTTTGGTTAGACGAAATAAGATCTATGGTTAATACAAGCTTTAGGGGCGTCGGTGGCTTAGTGGTAGAGCAGGCGCCCCATGTACAAGGCTGTCGCCGCAGCAGCCCTTAGTGGTAGAGCAGGCGCCCCATGTACAAGGCTGTCGCCGCAGCAGCCCGGGTTCGACTCCAGCCTGTGGCCCTTTGCTGCATGTCACTCCCTCTCTCTCTCCTGTGGCCCTTTGCTGCATGTCACTCCCTCTCTCTCTCCCCCCCTCACGCTTGTCTGTCCTATCAAATAAAGGCTAAAAATGCCCAAAAAATATCTTTAAAAAAAAACAAAAAAAACAAGCTTTAGAGACTTTCACGTTTTGTTCTATGACATAAAATACATCTGTAAAAAGCCAACTTGTAAATTCTGAAGACTTTTTTGATCTTTAAAGACAGTTGCTAACAACTGGGAATTTCTTCCCTGCCACCAGAGAAGCTGAGAAGTGCACATTTCTCCCATAAAACCTTAATACCTCCAGTAGAGGAGTTCTCCAACAATCCAGCATGTTATCTCTTTTATTTCTAAATTAATTATATCAGTAAGAAACTATGAACTCAGTCCTGCAGTAGAGCTCACAGTAGGACCATCTGACTAAGGAAAAAGCATCTCTGAGTTGGCGGTTGGAATTAAAATGGGGGAGAGGGGAGAAATGATCGTAATTGCTCTCCCTGTCCACTCCGTCTCTGCTGCTTTGGGATTTGAACCTGCATCCTCCTCATCACAGTCCTCCTCCCTGTGAGAACAGTGGAGCGTTGTGTTTTGTTGTGTTGTGGAATTTGGAGCATTCACTTCAGTGATCATCACTCATGTGTCCTCTCACAGGCCTCGCTGATTATCTCTGCTCACTGAAGCTCATAATGTGTTTATTTTCTCTCCAAACATGTCGATTCTCTCCTCTGCCTGTGTAGGACCACTAATTGCTCCATGAGGAATCGGGGGCCATGGTGCTGATGGGGCTCCATCTCCTGGTACTGGCCCTGTGGGTTGGTGTTGGAGTAAAGCTCCAAGTTAAGGGCGACCAGTTGAAGCCGGCCCGGGCACCTCTGATCCCTCATCGGCCTTTTGTTGTCGTGTGGAACGCTCCTACTGAGTCCTGCCGCCTTCGATTCAAGGTAGACCTGGACCTTAGCGTTTTTGACATTGTGGCAAACCTCAATGAAACCCTAAGTGGACCAAACGTCACCATATTCTACCACAGCCACTTGGGATACTACCCATACTACTCTAACTCTGGGGTCCCTATCAACGGTGGACTGCCGCAGAACCAGAGCATCTCCAAACACCTGAGCAAGGCCAGAGCAGATATCGACAAGCTAATCCCCCACAAGGATTTCCGAGGCCTGGGTGTCATAGACTGGGAGAACTGGAGGCCTCAGTGGGTCAGAAACTGGGGCACCAAGGACATCTACCGCAACAAGTCCAAGGAGCAGATCCGGAAACTTCACCCGAACTGGCCGGAGAGCAAAGTGGAGAAAGAAGCAAAGGAAGGTTTCGAGAGGGCTGGGCAGGCCTTCATGAACCTGACCTTGGCCCTGGCTGAAGGTCGCAGGCCGGATGGGCTGTGGGGGTTTTACTTGTTCCCAGACTGCTACAACTATGGGTATAAACAGCACCCACAACGGTACACCGGCGAATGCCCCAACGTTGAGCACGTACGCAATGACCATCTGATGTGGCTTTGGAAGGAGAGCACGGCCCTCTACCCGTCCATCTACCTGGATTACGAGCTCAAGTCCTCCTCCAACACTGTCAAGTTTGTCCACTATCGAGTCAAGGAAGCCATGAGAATCGCGTCCATCGCCCGTACAGATTTCACATTGCCTGTGTTTGTCTACTCCAGACCTTTCTACGCCTACACCTTTGTCGTTCTTTCAGAGGTAAGTTCCCAGCTTCTGATGGATCAATTTGCTGAGTCAACAAAAACAAAATGCTCACAAACCTTTACGATCCACCAGCTTTTGGTCAAGATGGTTGCTTAGTTGGCCCTGGTGGCTGTGTAAATATTGTAGTCAAACATTTTTGAGCATTTCTCTTTGTACATACAGATGCTTTCCCAGACACTTCTCAGTATGTTTGTAGCCACAGACATATGTAGATGCCCACTGTGTCTGTCCATTGCAGCGAGACGTCAGTGTTGCCGCCATATTGGAGAAGGCAAGATTTGCCTGTAAACAAATGAAAGTAACAGGGGAGCTAGACTAAACTTGCATTTGTTTACAGGCAGGTCTTTCCCTCTCCAAAGTGAAGCATTTGGACTGCTGCATGTGTCATAAACGGCACTAAAATCTACAGTTATAGTTGAATTCAGGTGTTGATGAGGCAAAAAATGCTCCTGTCATTCTGTTTCAGAGCGATCTGGTTCACACTATTGGGGAGAGCGCTGCCTTGGGAGCTTCAGGCGTTGTCCTCTGGGGATCATCAGAGTATGCTCGATCACAGGTAACGATAAAAAGTACACCCAAAATGTATTGTGTGAACTGGTGAGTTGGATCCGATTCATGTGCTGCAAACTTGGGGATTTTTTGCCAACAAAATAAGTTGTTTCATTAAATTCAGTACCAAAGGCTTTAAATTATCTTAAAACCAGATCAAAGCCTTAAACTGAATGCATTTTATGTTACAGTATTACCCATACATACATTAAACAAGCCACAAAGCATTTGGGAAGAATAAACGTCAATGATATAAATTGCATGCAGTCACTGTGCATAAAACCAGGCCTCATGATTTCTAACTGTGAAAAATTTGAACAGACGTCTTTATTGTCTGCTCCAGAACCAAATGTTTCCAAAAATAGGGATTTCATTTTCTGACCAAACTCTGACAGCCAAAAACCAGGAGACAAAGCATCTGATTTGTGTGTGAAAGTGGTCACTGTGGATTGTTTTACATCCTGTTTACAACAGACTTGGCCCAAAAAAAACCTGTCATATAATCATAACTGAGGAGAAAATTTTAAACAGACTGAAAAGGTGATAATTATGATGTTCTCACTCGAGTATAACATTTCCACGGTCAATCATCAGACAATGAAAGCCTTTTACTTATCCTGGAAAGGGTCAGAAATCCGAACCTTCTCCTTTATTTGAAAAGAATTAGTTTTTCCTGTTTCTGAAGTTTTTCATTTCATAGACTTTTGTGTCCGTCTCCACCAGAGGAACTGTCTGACAGTGAAGAAGTACATTGACGGTCCGCTTGGACATTACGTCATCAACGTCACCTCCGCTGCCAAGCTGTGCAGCAAAGCGCTTTGCAAGAAGAACGGCAGGTGCGTCCGCAAGAGCCTGGACTCGGGCGCCTACCTGCACCTGAACCCACGCTTCTTCCACATCCACCGCAACCCGGCGCCCAGGGGCCCCCGCTTCCACGTCAGCGGCCACCTCAACAACCACGACATCCTGGACATGAAGCACAAGTTCACCTGCCAGTGCTACCAAGGCTGGACAGGTGTTTACTGCGAGATGCCCCAGGCTCCACCCCCTCCTCCTCCCCCACCTCAGCCCGCTGTCCCTCTGCCTCACCCCAGAGAGAACAGCCTGCTGGGAGATATCCTGCTCCTCCTGTCCCTCCATTTCTCCTGTCTGTGTGTCATCATGTTCCTGGGACTCTGTCTGATTATCAAGTGTCTTATACTGTAGATGCTGTTAGCCAGATCTGCAGCGTGATCAGCTGCATTTCCTCTAAGGTCAACAAGAAAAATGTATTGAATAAATGAGAAAACCAACTTCTCTCGAAAAACCTCAGCAGATACAGTCAGTTCTCAGTTGCTGGATTTTTGTTTTCTAAAGGCCCAGACACACCAAACTGACATCAGGGAACTAGTGGCGACGAAAGCCCCCCTCTTGTGTCACCTGATGTTGCCGTGTCTCGCCCAAAACGTTGCACATGAACACACAGCATTTCTATACGTACGTTATGCGCCAGCATGAGAGGAAATAACTCTACCCATACTAATAACAATAACAACAGCATGTGACAGGTTACAAACTGTAAAACTATACCACTTATTTTGTTGCAATTCTGTGTTCTTAATAGGACAGTGACAACATAGGTAACGTAACTATGGGGTAAATCCAGATTCAGAGAGTGTAGGTGTAGCCTTGTTGTATGAAAAGACGCTAAAGGCTTAGAAACACTAAACCGACTTCAGAGATCTAGCGGCAACAAAAGCCCCCAGCTGTGTTGCCTCACGTCGCCTGACCTCAGCCAAAAAGTTGCACATGAACACAGTGCTAAGACTAAAGCCGACCACCAATCAGCACGTAAGTTCTGCACTGGCGTGAGAGGAAATAACTTGTATAACTAAGCAGACGGCTGTAGTCTGTAATCATCATTCAAAATATTAAACTGGAAGACCATCTTGAAGCTAGTTAGCCAGTTAGCACATTAACAACATGATCTAATGTTGAACAGAGCATATTTACCATGTGCCAGTGAACAACAACATAAACCTTTAGGAGACTTTTCTGCTAAATCTCTCAATGGCTAAAGAGACATAACCTTACATTATGTAGCAAGTTTGTTGTGGTCTCACTCACTCTTGACTTTAGCTTTTTGTTTACTTTCCTCACTTCTGTTTCTCTTCTCATGTGCTGAGCTGAACTGTCGATCAGAGTGATTTTGTTCACTGATGGACTCTGCTATCGGCGACGCCAATTCAACATGCCAAATTAGTGGTTAAAAAGCCAACGGGCGTCAACGAGGGGCAATTGCGGGACACGCCGCAGCAACTAGGGTGACAGATGCTCACTGATGGCCACCACTGACCAATGGCCAATCAACATCAAAGCACGAGTCTCAACAAAAGTCAACTGTTTCACCTCCCGTCACCTTTGTCTTGGCCAAAGAGTTGCACATGAACACACCACAAAGACTGCAGGGGAAGGGCAACCAGCACATTTGCACCAGTGTGACAGACAATAACTCTTCACACCAGCAGACGGCGGCTGTCTGTAATCATCATTCACAAGGGAAACCAGAAACTGACGGGACAGATTCAAGATGCTAGTTAGCCAGTTAGCATATTACACGCCCAGATGTTGAAAGAACAGATAATATTTACTGTGTGCCAGTGAACAACAACACAAACAATAACAAACTGTTTCTGTTAAAGAGCTCAGTGGCTAAAAAATTATTATATGAAACAAGTTTGTTTCGATGTCGTGCCCTCTTAATTTTGTCTTTTGTTTACTTTCCTCACTTCTGTTTCTCTTCTTCTTCACTGAGCTGAAGTGCCAATCAGAAATATTTCTCCCATAAAAAGCTCCACTGCTGATTGAACATGCCGAATCGACTGAAAATCTGCCAACAAGGACCGACTAGTGCAAACAATGTGAGACACACCACAACGAAACAGTCTGCAGGTCTGTTGTCCAGAATCGACTGTTGAATTTTTATTTATGATTTTTAGAAACTTCCTCATGCTCTGTAAAGTAAAATGTAAAGGCTACAAAGATTCAGGCAGCAAGCAAATTGTGATTGAGCCTGTTGCAGACAGACCTAATCACTTACTTTTTTGGTTGATTTCTGATCATTTTTTGTAAGTTGGCTCTTTAGCTGAAATCCTTTAGAGGAAAACATTTTCCTAGAGAGACAGAGAGACAGAGAAAGTCAGCTGGATTTCATTTTCTTCACCAAAATGACAAATTAAACATCTCTCTTCCACAAAAACCTCAGACAACAATCAATAAATCAACAAAGTCCTCCAGAAGACAATCCAGTCAGTTTACAGTCACAGCCATTTGTTTAATTTGGGTAATGACTGTAATGAGGCTGCTGAGTGAGTCTGTAGTTGGGTGGCGATGGAGCAGTCAGTCAAATGAGTCACAGCGAGCTGCGGCGGGACGGGTCACATGACCAAACAGTTTAACAATAGTCTGTCCCACGGGAAAGGGAGGGACGACTGAGTGTCAAACAACTGTTTTGGGTGATGAGAGAGAGGAGGAGAAGCTTCCATTGCAACTTGATGATTCACGACAAGCTGTCACAACAGAGTAAACTGAGGATTACACAAAGTGTTGAAGTCAGCTGATTGGAAATGAAGGTCTTCAGAGTTTCATCGCTAATCTGCTGCCACAAGAGGATCACAGAGCTGCATGCTATTAATGTTTGTATGTTTGTGTATATGTTTATCTGTAGTTATAAATGAGCCCAGTGGGTGTTGGGTGGAAGATTTACTATTTTTTAATCCCTGACATAATTTTACAAGATGGATTCCTGCAATTTAACAGCTTTAAAGGAACAGTTCAACATTCTTTCTGTCCCCTTTCTGACAGTGGGAGTTAAAGGGATAGTTCAGATTTTTTGAAGTGGGACTGTATGAGGTACTTAAACATATACAGTATATTACATACAGTAGATGTGAGTCAGCACTGCCCCAGTTTGCAGAGGCAGGCTGGAGTCTGACATTAAAGCTAGGCAATGTACTGCTGTTGAGGGGTCAGCAATGAAACATGACTTAGCTGCCTAAAACAACCAATATCAGTTAAGTGAACACTACATTTAGAATATTTTCACTGCTTTACATTGCTGTCAGCAACGATTTCCAACGGGAAAATAAAGCCATTATCTCACTCTCTTCAAAGCCAGACTCCATTGAAAAAAACAGTGACTTAAAGGGATAGTGCACCCAAAAATGAAAATTCAGCCATTATCTACTCACCCATATGCCGACGGAGGCCCTGGTGAAGTTTTAGAGTCCTCACATCCCTTGCGGAGATCGGCGGGGGGATTGGCTATCACACCTAATGGCAGACGACGTCCCAGACTAACGTCCAAGAACACAAAATTGAATCCACAAAATATCTCCAACATGCTCATCCGTAGTGATCCAAGTGTGCTGCAGCCCCGACATAAAAAGTTGTTTCTGTTTTTAGCCTCACTGTAGCCTGTAGCTCTGACTGCCTCTCTGTGCTCCGCGCTCACGTGTGCGCGCTCAGGGTGATCGGTGATGCACGGTCTCTGAAGAGCAGCAGTCTTGTCAGTACTGATGTCCAGATTCTCAAGTGCAGGCATCGCCAATTCCCAGTCTGA
>NC_065525.1:43940568-43948069 GCF_006386435.1 Epinephelus moara | reverse complement strand
GTCTGCCATTAGGTGTGCTAGCCGCTCCCCCCGCTGATCTCTGCAAGGGATGTGAGGACTCTAAAACTTCACCTGAGCCTCCATCGGCATATGGGTGAGTAGATAATGGCTGAATTTTCATTTTTGGGTGCACTATCCCTTTAACATTGCTGGACACAGGAGCTGCTGGTCTACCACTGTCTCGAACCATTATTTTGTTTGTCAGCCCTATGCAGAGCCTGCACTGTAGCCTATGCACCATTGGGAGCATTTATACTGTGCGGTGGTGTGTCTGTGTCACTCTGCAGTCACACCTCCAAAACACTAGACAGCGGTGGGGTTTCTGTGAAGTGGTGTAAAGTTTAGTTGATTGAAAACATACAGTAAACACACATTAAACACACATTAAACATGGCTTAATGGCGACAATTTCAAACACAAGTACACAAATCAGCTTCACTATAAAGTGCAGTATTCAGACAAACTCTTGTCTTTATCACATTTTCAATTCAATTCAATTTTATTTATAAAGCCCAATATCACAAATAACAATTTGCCTCAGAGGGCTTTGCTGCATATGACACCCCCCTGCCCTTTGGGCCAGCAGATAAAGAAAAACTTCCCAAAAAACCTTTTAACGGAGAGAAAAACTGTCTGTGCACATCTGTCCATCTTCCAGGATAGACAGATGTGCAATAGATGTAGTACAGAACAGATCAACATAATACATTTTCAGTAATCCCCACAAATACAACATGCTAACGTTATTAGCACAAGCCTATGGCATTTTACATAGTAGAGATTAGCATAGTGTCTAGCAGAGATTTCCTCTTCTCATATAAAACCAGGGACAACAGCAGCATTTAACAAAGGTAACGTTACAAAATTCAGCTCCATTACAACTCACAAGGTTCACTGACAAAACAACTGTCTTATACTAAACACGTTTTCAAAACAAATACAACATGCTAACATTGTTAGCAGAAGTCTGTGGAATTTTTACTTTGTATAAATTGGCCTAGGGATTAGCAGGACAAGCATATGAAGCCAGGATAAATCAAACACAAGACTTAAAATGCTATTTTTGTGGAGGCTTTATTGTCTTCACAATTTATTGTTTCTTATCTGTGAAATTAAAGTAAAGAAAAACTTTGTTTCCACTGAGGGAAATGGTTTTAGCTTACAGAGACAGACAGGAGGTCTGCGTCACCGTGACGTGAAGTTACATTTCTGGGGAGGTGCACGTCAGGCTTCAAAGGTATATAGGCAGTGGTAGACCAGCAGCTCCTGTGTTCAGCAAACTAAAATTACTGGTTTTGTAAATGGAGTCTGGTGGATCTGACAAGACAACTGATGTCTGATGGAAGGGTAAGATAGTGAAAATACTCTAAATATAACACACACTTAAAGTGATACTGACTTTTTCAGGTGGCTAAAATACGGTTTGTTGCTGCCCCCATCCACAGCAGTACATTGCTGAGCCTCTGTATCAGACTCCTGTCTGCTTCTCCAAACTGGGGGCGTGCTGAGTGACACCTACTGTATGTTATACACTGACCATGGAGAAGTACCTCATACAACCCCATTTTTAACATTAACAATCAGGAATGGATTATTCCATGTACAACTTGCCAGAGAAAAAAACGTCATTGTACTTGTCTCTTTAAATTCTATTTTTTTCCACTATGGAATAAATGTTACTTCTCTGTCCTGACTTTGCTGTTCTGTAAATCACCTTCTAATGAACCTTTGCCGGGCACATAAAACACAGTGACTCAGAATATTTTATAATGGATTAAAAAATGTGGAAAGTTTGTCCAGCAAAAACACAATTAAACAACTTTTAGTGGTTTTCAGCTCCTCAGAGGACGGATGCTCTGACCAGACTGACGAACCACCAAACACTCCACCCAGACTGGAAACTGTCAGGTCGGCTCAGGAGGAACATTCATTCACTCCTGGCTGTGTTGTTTTTGAAGTAATGACAGATAATCAGGCCTCACTCCTCCCTCTCAAACATCTTTACCCTTCAGTTTTTAGATTTCTTTCCTTCCAGGCTGTCACTGGTCTCAGCTCATTTCTGTGAAAATCAACAGATGCAGAAAATTAAGAAGCACATTTGACACGTTGTTTTTTTAAGGTTACTTTACTGGTGTGTGGTTTAACAATTGGAAAATTCATCTGCAGTGTCTGACAAGTTAAGACACTCAAGGTCATTTTGAAGCCTGGAGCTGGCCACCATCTTTGTCTGGAGCACAAACATTTGCAAAAGAAGTGGAGCTGAAATTGAACGAGTGGGCACCAAAAACCACAGCTGAGTAAATGAAACAATAATTTACATAAGTAAAATTATCTTTTGAGACCTGGACTTGTGCAAAAGCAGTCTCAGCTTTGTATCTATAGAGAGTGGTTGGGTTTTTCTCATTCACTTTAATAGTCAGAGTTTTATTTCAAGATGAATAACTTCTATTGAATTGAACTGAACTGAACTTAAAGCACTCAGTTGTTTCTGCTCCATTAGAAGCTTTTTCTTTTTTTATTGTGTTTTTTTATTGTAATTTATTGTAAATCCATTGATATGAAATTGTGTGCATTTTTCTTCTCTATACTACTGCAGACTCCTAAAATTTATAACGACTAAATAAACTACAGTTATAATAATTCTAAATAAAGTACAGCTATAATAAAGTCAAGTAAAGTATTGTTACAATGAAATCAAAGCGGAACCACTGGTGCGTTTATTCTGAAACACCCTGCCCATCATGAGGTGGAGGTGTTGATGTTTCATATATATATATATATATATATATATATATATATATATATATATATATATACTAGTGCATACCCATTGAGTACAGCATACCATACCATGACTTAGTCATACCAAAAATTAGAAAACAACACCAACATTGGTCCACAGGGGGAGCCACAGCGATCGGTCGCATTTTAGCCATTTTGAAGCATTTTTCTGTTGTTATAGCGCCACCCAGTTGCCAATTAGAGTTAAATTTCTCCAGTCACCTTGAGGCGTCCTGTTCTACATATCTACCAAGTTTAGTAAAAATCCATATGGCGGTTAGGCCTAGATAAGAAATGAGCTCTCTAGCGCCCCCATTTTGTTTGATGGGGTCAATAATGGAGGGGTCCCCTCAGATTATGTGTGGTCATATGCCTACAAAGTTGCGTGGTGATGGGTGAAACCCTTGAGATGTTATACACCTTTATGTGATGAGCCACGCCCTCCGCAATATTCATTGCCTTATAGAAGCTCAGTTTTAGTAAGTTTTCCAACTTTTGCCAAGAGGGAACTTTAGATATTGGTCCCTAGATTATGTTCACCCAGTTTCATGCAGATCGCTCAAACTTCCTAGGAAGAGATCCATTTGAAGTGTTTTTCAAAAAATTCAAAATGGCGGAAAATCTATATAAGCGGAAGTTATGGGTTCTTGAGGCAAATGTGTTCCTCATGAGGAGAGGCATCTCTGTGCAAAGTTTCATGTCTCTACGACATACGGGGCATGAGATATGCCCATTCAAAGTTTGACATTTCAGTCAGTTGCTATAGCGCCCCCCTTTGGCCAATTGATGTAATATTGCTTCATTGGCATCCTCCCATGACCCTCTACCACTGTGCCAAATTTCACATGGATTGACCAAGTCAGTGAGGAGAAAAACGTGGAACACACACAGACACAGAGTTTTCAACATTACATAGTAAGATATATACGTTTATTGCTTCTTTAGAACATAGAAAAAACAAGCCCGGTCTCACTCCGAAGTCATTGAAATCTGGCGCTTGGGCAGTGACTTACAGCGTTAGAAACTAACGAAAAAAGGCACCCTTTAACGTCGCCATTATGTGCGGCCAGGCGCTGTTATTAAACTATAATGGCGCCTGGCGGTGTCAGGGGGAAACGCGGCGGGACAAGGACGAAAGTTAAACAGCGACTGCCATGTCGTTAAACGTGGGCATTGATTTTCTGTGAGCTTGAAACACTAACAGCTCTTCAGTTCATATATTAATAATATTTGCTAGTAGCGCTGGTGCTCCATGGTTGCAAAATGCGACTTAATAGACTTGGTCTGGAGCCCTGCAGATACAAAAACAATCACCTCACCTGCTCACACTATTGCTCAGGAGAGAGCGGTCTGCATGTGTGTGTGAGGCATCGTGTTTGTGGGTATCTTACCTTCTCTATGTGTCAGCGAGAGCAAGAAAACTGAAATGCCGAAGTGAGTCTCATGCCGGTAGCTCAAAACATAATGTGACAATTCATACCTGATGTTGGTGAGACAGGCAGGTTCCCAACTTTTATCTGCAATGTTTTAAAACGTTTTCATCTAGTCATGAATAGATTCTTAGTCTTGTTTCCTGTTAAAGGTTATTTTTGGGGAGTGAAAGGACAGAGTGTAGTGCAGACTGTGAAGCCCTTTGAAGCCAAAGTATAACTATATAAGTATAACTGACTTGACCTAAAATGCATCCTGTGTTGAAATATTCAAACAGCTCATATTTGGACCTTTTGGTGGTGCTGAAGATGAAACGTCAGAGGATCACCAGAGTCATTAAGATTCATCCTCTGTGGACAATGAACGTCTGATCCAGATTTCACGGCTCTCAAACCTCCTCAAGATTAAATGTGACTTTGGCCGAGCTGAAGCTGACTCAGCTGAGTAACTCTGACAGCGTGACTCTGTTGGTGTTATTACTGTATTATGATGACCGACAGCCGAGGAAGTGAGCGGCCTCAGCATCTGCACATTCACACTCCTCTCAGTTTCCTGTCAGCGTCTGTTTCTCCTCCGTTTTCTAAACACAAACCTGAGAGTGTGAGAACAGAGAAAATTATGTTGTCACTGAAAGTGAAATCAGAAAACAGTATGACTCTCCAAAGACACAGTTTGTTTCCTTCAACTGTTTTTACACAACCACATTTAAAGAGCTCACCGTCTCAAACACTGTATTCTATATCCACTTTAAAAAATAAACTCATCATTCATTCATCATTCAATATGTCTTAAACATACAGAAACCTAACACCTGTAATTTCACAGCCCACAGACATCAGTGAGCTCCTGTACTTTAGCTAATAACCATAATCAGCTTTAGTTCAGTGTCAGCAGTCACTCAGGATGTTCAGCTCGTCTGCTCCAAAGCTGGAAAAGACTCAACACCAGTTTCATGTTTTTCTCTCAAACTGACGAGTCTGTCGGAGAACATTTTCACTTTCTTAGAAATCAAAGCAGTGATCTGCAAGTTACAAGACACAGACTTCAAATTATGTTTTTGCGTATTGTAGCCCATCAAAGGACGAGTGTGGCTTTGTTGTAGAATCTTCTTTTTGTCAACAAATGTTGACAGAAATCCTCATATCTGTTGGTCTCAGCTTCAAGTCCATTTGTTCGTAATAAAGATGCAAATCCTTAAAACCAACTCATAGATATTTACAGTGCATTCCAATACCCATAATACCATATTATTTAGTTTGCCAGAAATTTTTTTAGTCAAGATTTAGTCCCAATACATAGTTTTTTAAATGCAGTATAGGATGTCTGTCTCCATCCAGTTCAAGTGGTAACCTCCGAGGCTGAAAAATGAAACCCGGGCAGAAGTGCCACAAACTGCAGTTCATCAAATGTCCACTAGAGGCTGGCTCCAAAAGTGAATAAATCCCCGTAGACCCCAGTGTTTAAATGACCAGCTTTACAGCAGAAATAAACAAGCTAGCTAATTTTAACATTCATGACAGCTGCATAGAGGATTAATTGTATAACTCACCCCTTCACATTTAATTAATGCTTAAAGTAATGCATATTTAAGGGCGGGGCCTTTTGAGTGACAGGCTGTTAAGGCTTCTCTACAATCTATGATTTAGATCCACCCCTCACTCCTCCATAGGTCCAACCTATGGTCGCTTTTGAGGCTTCAAAACGAGAGTCCACAAACCAGCAGGTGACTTCACATTAATTACCTCCATTATCTATACAGTCTACAACTGTTAGTTTGCAGTGTGCAGGCCAGCATGCTTGCAGGCTGTTCTGACCCACAATCCTCTGCACAGTGGAAGATAAGTCACATCGACTGGAGGACAGCTTATTGACGGCTAACAGAAGCCACAGTGACTATAATCAATCAATCAATCAATCTACAATATACAGATATAACTTAAAAGTAAAAGCAGAGATTTGTGGGTTGACTCTGTCTCTGGTGAGCTCAGTGAATGGTGTTTTTTTTGTGTCTTTAAGGATTAATCTTTAAGATTAAGTGATAACATCAAGATCTGGTGCCTTCCAAATCGCACATTTGTTTTTTGTACTTCAAACTGCACGCCACAGAAAGTCCTTTGTTCCAATTGTATACATACCCCATGCAACAATATGTGCTTTGTAAGGGCAGCTGCAGTGCGTACTGAAGGTATGTGATTCAAAACGCAGGCATAGTGTCTTTCTTCTTTTTGTTTTTATGTCTCAGTAATTTCCTGAAACAGCCAGGCACTGTAGTTTTTAACGAATGCTACTCAAACATGAGGAAACAATGCATTTGTTGGGGACTATATGCAGTGGCGGATTAATCTACATTTGGTGCTCTACAGTGTTTCGGAACAGAATCTGCCTCTACTGAATTTAACCAAAATGGACCCAGAATCTTCAAGTTAAGTAAAGGGACCAATTGTTTCTGTCATATATCTATGAAATGTTACACTGTCTGATGTTCATATAAAATGTGGCTTGATTTTCAAATCACGGGGTAAACGTATGGAAAAATAACCATGTGAGCAAAAACCTCAGACGTCACTGTTCTGAACACTCTGTTTCTAAAGTCTTTTCTACTTCCGAGACAAAATGAAACAGATTTTTTCATGTGGTCATTTGCTCCAGGCGCGCTACCTGCTCTATGCTCTGAGTGTTTACATTTCATACACTGCTACATGTAGCTACATGCTAACGTCAGGTAAACATGTTATCTTGGTTGCCAGTGTTAATTTTCTCCTCGGTTTCGGAGCATATTCCTGCTGGAACATGTCCAGTTCTGTTTATAAACTTTTATTGGTGATTTTTAACAGAACAAAGTGGCTCTATTCTCTGTTACAGTCGTTCCCCGGCTGCAATGATGATGCAAAGATGCAGAGATACTGAAGACCGCTTAAAGGGAAATTTCGGTTTATTTCAACCTGTCTCCTATCGTCCTAAATTTGTTTCAAGTGACTAGTGACATAAAAATAATAGTTAGCATGTTAGCCGTTAGCCTAGATACAGCTGGGGCGCATAGTAGAGTCAGACCTGTTAAAACGCGCTTCCAAAGCGCAGCCAAAATATCGCGAGAACAAGCAGCGATCTCATACCGTGCCTGCAATCTCGCGAGAACAAGCAGCAACAGCTGGAAGGCAGAACCGGACAGTAGCCTGAAAAGTTCATTCATTTATTTTATGAAAGATTTATAGAATAATGGCTGACTTTTTGCCAGACTTCCACTTTGTGGAGGAGGAATTTGATTTTGCAGAGTTTGATGGCCGCCCTT
>NC_065525.1:43916626-43940362 GCF_006386435.1 Epinephelus moara | reverse complement strand
GTTTTAACAGGTCTGACGCTACTATGCGCCCCGGCTGTATCTAGGCTAACGGCTAACATGCTAACTATTATTTTTATGTCACTGGTCACTTGAAACAAATTTAGGACGATAGGAGACAGGTTGAAATAAACCGAAATTTCACTTTAAAGAGAAAGGGTCAGAGGGTGGATCCAGGTGCTCCAGCACAGACAGTATGAGGAAAGTAAAGTCTCTGATGGACAAGCATGTAAACATATTTTAGTAGAAACCTTAAATACGAGTATGAACCTGAAAATGAGCAGAAAGGGTCCTCTTTAAAACTCAGACTGTTGAATGACTGAACAGTAGTTCAGACTGACCTGTGGTTGGCTTCAGACTGCCGCTCTGATTGGCTGTTTATCAGCTCTTCATCACCTCTCTGCTGCCTCTCCATCAGCTTCATCTGCTGCTGCTGATTACAGGCCGGGAGGGGATGCAGATAAACATTTACCACCTCTGTACACAAACAATTAACGAGGTCTAAACACCGACGATTGATGATCTGGATGGATAGCGTGTCTCACCTCTAAAACCAGCTCAGATGGAAAAATAAAAACATTCAAATGAGCTCCACTTCCTGCTCTCTGTAAGCAGAGACTGATGACGCTGGAAAACACATAATTTCCTCCTGGATTTTAAAATTAAAGTACAGATGAGTCAATCTGAGGAGAAAGGAAGGATCCATCAAGCTTTACAGTCACATGTGAGCTCATATGGTTTCAGGTTATGGAGATAAACATTTTAATTTGGGTCAATGGCTACTGCTCAAATGCAACTGAAACCACATTCTCTCTCAGCAGATGGAGTTTTGCCTAATTGCCTTTACTTAATCTTTAAATGACTTTGTTTTTAGTCTTTTTTAAACCTCTCATCAGTCCCCCAAGCTTTATGGAAGTGATGTTAAATCACAGTCATGCCCCTTTTAGACAGCGGTGGAAGAGACAGACGATTATGAGCCTTCAAATAATAAAGAAAACCACAGGAGACTGTACAGGAAGTCATCTGGAGCTGCTATTTATCCTGTCTGGAGTCCAACAATCAAATATTTGTTAAAAACAGGAACAAGTTCTCAGAAGCACAAATATGCTCTCAGTAAAAAGCATAAAAATCAGCTCGTGCAATTCTGATATTTCTTGCTTACGTGAAGTGAAAATTTGGGTGTGAGAGAGGAAAGGTTAGTCAGTCAGTATCAGTACGGTCTGTTGGTCACAGGTTTTCTGTTGCGTCTTGTATCCTTTGGATGTAAAAACAATTGATAAAAGTTGAATTAAAAAAACAAATATTCTGGATGAAAATGTGATTTTGAAAGAAGCATTTCCAGGATCAGCTGCAGTGTGTTTGCAGGAGTTTTTAGTTGTTTTACCAAATTCACAGGTTTCTGTAGCTCACTGCAAGAAAACTGTGGTAAAAGTGGTAAAAGTAAAAGAGCGTACATGCTAGCAGAGAAATTGCCCTAAAACACGAATACTGACCTCATGGTGGCGCTACAGGAGAGGTCAGATAATCACCAAAGTTGGCAGAATTAATCATCTGGGACCTTTTGTGTTCAGAATTTCATGGCTATCCATGTCTTAGTTGTTGAGATATTTCTGGACCAAAGTGGTGGACCAGCAGACCGTTTCAAATAACAAGCTCTGGCTTGGCTTGACTGTCTGACCCAAACCCGTCAGCCCAACACAGCTGATGACACACTTGTGAACCAGCAGAACATTTCTCTGTCCGTCTTGCTGGTGCTATTGTGGTTAACAACTTAGTTTTACTGTTGCCTGAGGTTTTTTAAAATTTCTCTTGTCACTGTACGAACATACTCCAGACGCTCATCTCCTCCGGCGTGCTTACGATATCTTAGAGGACCTTCCTGTTTCTGGTTACACCAGCCAAGTCATCCAGCACGGGCTTGTGTTTTATCTTCAGACCAAGTGCTTTTCATTCTCTTATCTCACTACTTTTTTGAGTTTCTGGTCAGACTGTTGCAGTATCTGATATGTCTGTCAGAAGTAGAGTGCATTTAAACCTGCTGCTGAGTCATTTTTAAATGTTGATGCTGAATAAAGATGATGAAGCCCGTCTGCAACTCTCTTGGAGGAAGTCGGACGAGCTTGACTCCGTAGATGGTACATCTCGGGTGCGACGCGGCACAACTTGACACATTAGGGGGTTTTCACATTTGGGACACGAGCCTGGATCCAAGTCCACTAGACCCCAAGTCCAGTTTGATTATTGTGAACACGGTGTACCTTACCTGTGCACAATATGCTGATCCATGCCTAGGTCTTGAAAAGGTGGTGTCAAGGACGATTGGTGTGTACTCCAGTATACGGTATGGGTATAGCAGGCCCCCAGGAGCGCAGCTCAGCATTACGGCCCAAAAACCATTTTCCCCACAAACCACGATTATGAAAGGCACATCTGTGGATCTGTTGACAGGACACATTGAAATGCAAACTAGGTAAAGCCTGACTCTTTCGATCAGGTTTTACATTTGTAAAACTTTACTGGAGCCGAGAAAAATGATTTTAAAATCTATAACATCATCATAATGTAAAGTCTATGAGCCGAGCAGGAACTCACGGGCAAGGGCAGCAGGGATACACTACTGCACATATTCAGTGGGCCACATACCATGGAAATTAACCCAGAAGCTAGAAAACATTTTTGGCCTATGAATAGGCGCCACCATGGTGTCTAGTATCTAGATATTATCATACATCTATGGGGTGTATCAGGCGTGGACAAAAACTGTACCAAAACATGCAAGTGAGCTGCTATTTAACACGACTACAGGGAATATGTAACTGGTTATCCCTGGTGCTCTAGTGGTTAGGATTCAACGCTCTCACCGCTGCGGCCTGGGTTTGAATCCCGGTCAGGGAGCTCCT
Source organism: Epinephelus moara (assembly GCF_006386435.1). NCBI lineage: Eukaryota > Metazoa > Chordata > Actinopteri > Perciformes > Serranidae > Epinephelus > Epinephelus moara. The sequence goes on along the minus strand of NC_065525.1, from coordinate 43,937,465 downwards.
TTCTGGAATTTCTCAATTGTGGGATCAATAAAGGTGTATCTTATCTTATGAAATAGTCTCTATATAATACTGATACCTTTCGTCACATATTGACGTTTTGGTCATGGACTTTCCACGTACATACGACGTGCAAGGTACCCTGGGTGTGTTGACGTTCTGGGACACCGTGTCAAGTTGTCACCTTTCAAGACGCACTTCCGTCTTCACAGGAAATTGACTTTATTTTTCCTTCAACAACTTACGAACACCGCTCTCTCGGCAGAAAGTCAGTAGCTATGTTTCCATCCAAAAGTGATTCGAATCATTGGGAAATGTGCATTAAAAGAAATACAAATCCTGTGTGTTTCCATTAAATGTACGGACTTTGGTGAAAACTATGAACTCGCTTTTCCGCAGAACCGGAAACAAAACAAGTCTCGCGTGCTTCTTCTTCTATGTTTTCTGGCGGTTGGCAACCAGCTTGTAAATGCATTACCACATTCCCGACCCGGAGTGTGGATATCACCATGGAGAGAGGTTTCTGTTTCCATCCCCCGTTTTGCGAATCAACATTTTTTCGAATCAACCAAAACCCGGCTAAAGCGAGAGTATTTTAGTTTGTGCGAATCAGGGGATTTTAATTTTAATTTTGGCGTTTCCATCATAATTTTCTGATGCGATACTTCTAGATGCGCATCTAAACAGGCTGATGGAAATATGGCTAGTGTTTATTGGACCCATTCACCACCACTCCTGCCCACCCGATTCGGACTTTCACTGCCTTAACTTTCGTCCTTGTCCCACAGCGTTTACTTTCGTCGTTGGTTTCTGATGCCACAAGTCACTGCCCAAGCGCTGGATTTCAACAACTTCGGAGTGAGACCAGGCTCCTTTATCAGACACAGTTAAGCCTGCCGCGGGCAACCCCAGATCTGACTTCGCAGCCACCTTCAACCTGCAGTCAGAGCTCCAGCGTGAGGCAGACAGCTCCACGTCTGACAGCAGTTGCTCCTCTTCTGGCCCGGAGATGGGCTTTGCCTTGTTGATGTAAGTGTACTCGGGTGTGGAACAACTTTACCAATGTGAAAGTTGAGCAGTGGGGGAGTAGAGAGGGCGGGCAATCATATTTAGGCACAACACAAATCAATCATACCTCATATGATGAAGCCCTTACACTGGCAATGGAAACGCAAATCAACTTGGCATTGTTCGACTCTGTGCAGCTCAAAGTGCCATTGGAAAAGCCCTAAAACCGACTGACATCTATATAATAGAGCCAGCATGGCTAAAGATCCTATTATTTTCAGTGAAACTCTGTAAAATAGGAAAAAAAGAGGAGAAATGATGAAGTGAGAAAAATGATGCTGGTCTGAGGAAACTGGCCTGCTGGTGATGTGAAGAGAAAAAGTCAAGGGGTCAGTCAAGATATCACTAAGCTCAAAATGTGGGATAAAAAGTCAAAATTATCTGAGTTTTACACAGGCTTATAAAACTTATGTGACTCTCAACAAAAGACTAAATCACTCTGAGACATTTATGCGTGCTGTAGGAAGAGAATCACTTCAGATTGAGTAGGAGTCCTCCTCCAATAAAAACACCAACATGGCTGCTGTCCAAGCAGTCCGGCGTCAGGCTGTTGATTTTGAATCCAGCCGACCCCTCTGATCTTGATCCTACATCAACACAACAACTCTGTGAAGCTCTTCGAAATGCAGGGTAAGGTCGGTGGGCGAAGATGGCATCAGAAACAATAATATGGCTGCAGGGGAAAACTGGCAACACTGCAATAAAACACAGCCTGAGAAATTCACTGACATGTTTGAAGGAAACCACAGGACTGTACGAGAAGTCCCTCCGGCAGATCATTGTTTAACATAACTGCAGACAGCAGGCTGAGCTTCAGTTCTTGAAGGTCAAAGGTCAGAGACACAGAAATTATGTCCACTTCCGTCTGCGCAATGGTCCGATAAAAAGATCAGAGGGATATGATGATGTCGTTTTAAACAGGAAATGATGACGCTGCTTCATGATAAACATCGGTACATATTTTCTCAGATGAGATATGACTTCTTTAAGTGGAGGAAGAAAACTGATCTACTGTGACTGAACAACATGACAGGAAAAGCATCAAGGTCTTAACTGTCCACAAGCAACTGATCAGCTGTGCACATGCTTGAATATCAACAGCAAAATGCTTCTCACTACCAAAAACCTGTCAGTATCATCAAGATGTGTAAGTTCTGCCCTCCAGAACAAAAAATTAGTGTTTTCTGATGTGACAGAATTGATGGATTGACATCATTTGTCGCTGCTTCCCAAACCTGCTACAAAGATAAAACCTTTTTTGATCGGTCACAGAACTCACAGAAGCCCATTCTGCATGTTTCTCTTTGCATTTCATCAGGGTGTAACGCTCCATCGATCTGAATTGATATGTCAATTCAGATCGATGCAAAGTGAAAACATTTATCTATATCGTCATCTTAAGGCTTTTATGTTGAAAGTCTGCGTTACTATCAAACAGCCGCAGGCAGAGAGAAAGACGATGATGATAAGGTTATTTACTCTGTAATAAATCACCAGTTTGGAAATATTTTTGATTTCGGAGAAGACACATGTCAACAGACGAAGAATACATGTCGTATGTAAATGATGCCGGTTTGAGATAAACACAACGTAACGTTACCTGCCTGGACGGCCATCTCACTCTGCTCTCTAACAGCAACATTAGCTTCTCTGTTTTAACAACGTTGGGCTGAAAAAAAGTGTTGAAGGCTAAACGTGCTGTTCTGTCGGGAGATGCAGCGACTTAAACCACCGGTGAGTAAGAAGTTATGAATGGTAAATCCGCTAGCCACGAGGCTAATTTATGCAATGTGAACATGCTCAAGCTAACAATGGCGACTAGCAACAAACAACCTTCATGTCTCTGAACTTTAATAGTTACCACTGAGCTGAACTTTATACTGCTGTTAAATGATCTTGTTGTTTTATGGCTGTTTGAAGAAGTTTGCCTTCAGGGTAGTTTAATGTAAGGATCATTTAACCTTCAGAAAGCCCTGGAGGTTAACTCATCCCATGTGCTGTTTTATGTGTGTTAGTGGAATTAATTTAAAGTAAACTTTTCTGCACTTGAGCAGTTACAGATATTTACATTATTTATGTGTTATTTTTTTTCTTTTATGGCCAATAGCAAAAAAGAAAGGGGAGGCATCTTCTCCTGTGACTGACTGTGTTAAAGGAGCAGATAAAATCGTCTCGTATCGATGGCGAGCCCCTGAATTGCATCGTATGAAAATCGAATCGTGGCAGACTTTGTGATATTGGCAAATATCGTATTCTTGTCCAAAGAATCGACACATCATCGTATCGTGATGTAACTGGTGATTATTTACACCTCTAATTTCACCTCCATCTGGGGACTAAAGACTGAGTAAATTGGACAAATGGATGATTTAAAAGCAATGATTTAGACCCCAATGACACTCAGTGAGGTTGGGAACCGAAATCTATGTGTAAGGGTACCAACTGAATTACACCGGCACCACAGAGTACCAGAGATGTAGCGGTAGTTGAGGAGGTGAGTGTACGATCAAGTAAATGAGTAGGTTACAAAGGAGGAAGTCGATATTCTCTTCTGTATATTTAAAGGAGCAATAAGCGAAATTCATCATTTCTAGACTGAAGGAATTAAAAAATTGCTATGTGAAGAACTAGAGGTGTAATTTCATCTGGAGTATAGCACGACCTCACACACCCTCTCTCTGTGTTGATCTCCAGCCCATTGTTTACAATCGTAGCATGGGTTAATGTCCGGAGCTTGAGTTATTAGCGGCTCGGTCCCAGCAATGGGGAGCTTGAGTTATTAGCGGCTCGGTCCCAGCAATGGGTCAGGCGTTACGGTTGTGTTAGGTGTGTAGCCCGGCAGCCCAGCTAACATTTGCAATTAGCATTGTAAAATGTGGCCCGGCGGCCAGCCTGGTGGCTGTGTTTAGCTATTCCCCTGCCTACTTCAATGATGATGGTACCTGTAATAAATGCAATATATTTGCTCAGATGCGCTCCATAGCTGCAAGCTACTCCAGTAGCCGTAGTAGCTCTAGTGCTAACTCTAGGAGCTAACGCTAACGTCCCTACTCTTCTCCGTGAGCCGGAGCTGAGAAGAGTAGGAACGTTAGCGTGGCAGCCGACTAATGCTAACACTAACGTCCTACTCTTCTCCGTGAGCCTGGTGGGGTCGCGGGCTCACGGGCTCACGGAGAAGAGTAGGGATGTTAGCGTGGCAGCCAACTAGTGCTAATGCTAACAGGAAAGCAGGGAAATAGCTAAACACAGCAGAGACTGAGAGTGAGTGAAAGACATCGCTAACTGCTAAACTAAGCCAAACTAAGTTGGCTGTTTAGGTTTTATTTCCTCTCCCTGTGGCGAGTGAATCTGCCTGTAGTGAAACCGGGGCTAACCGGTGCTTCCTCCTCAGGCTCCACTTCACTCAGCTGCCAGCACAGCCAGTTAGCCTCCGCTAGCCTCCCAGCTAACGTTTGGATCCAACCGGAGCACCGAGCCCTGGTTTGTTATTCAGGTTAATGTGGGAAGAAGCAGCGGGTTCATCGGGCAGCTGAGTGAAGCTGGGTGAAGCGGAGCCTGCGGAAGAAACACCGGGACCGTCTGGATGTAATAGTCTGTGGAGATGCTGCGGTGCTCGGCTGCAAAGAAGAGGCTAGTGGGGGGGGTGGAGAGCAGAGGTAGAGGGAGGAGTGGCTCATGACACACTTTGTTTTGGTCTACAGGCAGTGCACAACAGCAAACCTAGCAGTGAAATGATTTCGCTTTTTGCCCCTTTAAATGGATTTTTGGCTCGTAGGTGGGGATACTGTAAACGGCCAGAGAAAGAGGAGGGTATATCCTGGATACCTGCACATACCCTCCACTACACCACTGCCAAGATTCCGATTCACGTTCAATGCATTGCTGCCAAATTTCGGTACCTGGGAGCACATCTGGGTGAGAACGCCAGGTTTAGATAAGAGTTCTTGCTGCAAAGCCTGGACGCCAGCCATGGAGCTCTGAGGCCGGCCATGGAGCTCCCAGAGCCACTGGGTTCTGCTTCAGACAGGAGGCGCAAGTTCCCTGAAACTGGTAGGCCGGCAGCAGAGCTCCGTGGCCACTCCGTCAGCTTCCCAGCAAGCCAACACTATCGCTGCAGCACTGCTATTTTCTTTCCTACATTATTTAAGTAATAACCCAGTATCATACACGGGCACACATACTTGTAAAGTCCCAGAAAAAGGTACCGTTGGGTACACGTACCAATTACAGATGGCAGTACTGGTATTGGTTTAAATGTGAACAGCACTCAACCCTGACAGTGCATTACCACCTCCCTCTGGACTGCAGTAGTCGACCCAGCTTTGCATGTAGCACCAAAAAAAGACTTCTGTAAAAATTACTAAGGTGAACCACAAAAGAAAAAACACTTGACTGTGATGGATTATTTATCTGCAGAAAATGTTTGGTCTCTGCAAGAAGATTTTCCTAGAAATTAAGAGAAACTTAAGAAAGAAATCTAAATACTTAAGAAATGATTTCAGAAAGGATCATGGACGAGTTCACAAATGCAAAGCTACATACAGTATATGGACCTATGAAACCAGAGGAGATGAAGGTAAAAGGGACCCAACAGTTGAAACAGTCAGTATGATGATGGGATGATGACCTCCATCTGAAACAACCACAGAAACCAGTTTTCAGTTTCCATCCTTTTAGGAATAAATTGAATTTCTGTCGACCGCCATCCTGCAGGAGCCGGCGCCGTGCGCGTTTCACAGATGAAAATCTGCTCATTTTCTCCTGAACTCCTCCACATTATACAGCCTGTATCGAACATACACCGACCCTGAACCATCACTTCCTCCGTGGGCAACTCGATGCCTCATTACAGCCGAGGCCATTAAAGCGAGCGGGAGGATCCGCGCAGTCTGAGCCCAGACATTTTCATAACACAGACCATATGTTGGTGAGGAGGCGCTGGTGGGGACCTGAGGTTTCCGTGCAGGGGTGAGTGTGTGAGTGAGTGAGTGAGTGGGGGGAGTGAAGGGGTGAGGGGGGGCCTTTCATCCATGGAGGTGGTGGAAACGAATCTGCAGTCAGGATCACAACGCCAGGCCAGAGGAATCCAAATACACCTCCCCACCACCACCCACTGTGGGAATGTGGTTTCCCACACACACACACACACACACACACACACACACACACGAGCAGAGGTATTATGAAATCAGTCTGTAGGTGTGTTTTCCTGTGAGTCTGCATTTATTTGAACGTGTATGAGGACAAACTGTGTGTAAAGTACAGTGTGTACAATAATGTGTATGTGTACTTGTATTTTGTTAATATGAGTTGTCATTATTAAAAATGAGGTCACCCTGTTGGAGGTTATTTTGGGGTGTTTTTCCTAATAGAGGCTTTATGGATAGACAATAGAAACTAGACATTTTATATACTAAAGCCTGCAACGTCGAGTCACATAAACAAACAAAAAAAGACAGCAGTTCCAAATCCTGCTTAAAAGTTAATGTGCGTCAAGGCATGGGATTAAACACATAAAGAAATAGATGTGGGCGTTTTAAGCACATAGAAACATTGCTGCCTCATCAGCTGCTGGATCGTATGACATCATGCTGCCATATTCGATAGACCTGCTTGTAAACAAATGCAAGTAAACAAGGGAGTTGTTTTTTTTCTGGATAAAAAGCACTCGAACATTGACTGCACTGAGTTGTTTTCGTAGACCCTCTTACTGTTAGTAGACTGTATGATGTTTTTTGGTGGGCGGGGCTTAGCTGGAGGCAAAAGGGTTAGGAGTGCTGTCTGAATGTACTGTTATCCAGAGCACCGCACTGTTGAAGCAGCAGAGTGCCGAGCGGAGTGAATGTGTGATTAACCTAACCGTTGGTTCATTCATGTAGAAATATAACGCTGCTTTTCTTCCACCAACAGGGCTCTCATTTTAGTGTAGAGCGTCAGACTGAATTTACCAACACACCATGTCAGGTCACTCACTCTCCGGGACATTTTCTCATAGCTTAAGGTGCTTGCACATGATTGCCGATTTGCCGACGCCGCAGCGCTCGCCGTCAGCTTGACCCAACGCTGATCTCTCCTCCATCTTGCAGTCGGATCTTTAAATTTTTCCGCGCCCCATCTCCGCCCCCACCCCCTGCCTGCGTTCTACTGTAATATCATTGGCTCTAAACAGAAAGGTCAGTGTCAAACAGGGTCGAAGTTCAACAAAATTGAACTTTCGACGCCGAAGTCGAAAAGTACCTCAACGTCAGCGTTAACGCCAGCTTCCATAGAAAAACAATGGCACAGCGGGCATCAAGAGATTTTTAATGCTGCTACATTTCTCTGTGGATAGTTTCAATGCAGTGAAACGTTTTGATGTAGAGTAACAGTACGTTTTCTAAGTAGCTAGTCCAACACTGTTTGAGAATTAAGTGTTTAAGTGTTTGTTCAATTACTATCACTGCCACTGATCTGTTATCTGAGTGATAAAGTCTTTCACCTCTACTAGTACTGGATTGAAAGGTGCAGTAATCACAGACCATGACATTCAACAGCTCAGACTCCATGTGTGCTGTGTTGCTGTTGTTGTCTCGTTGCGTGACAGTCCTAACTTTTTATTTTCTTCCTCATCATTAGTCTCATTAAACGGCTGAAGGACGTTTATAGTTCCTGAACTCTTTTGGCTCTTTTGATGGAAAACAGCCTTCAGTTATTCATGGAGAGTTAGCCCAAGGCTCATTTTTCCCCGGATTAAAAACTGTGGATTTTTCCAAACTAAACACGCAGCTCTGTTTGAAGTGACACACTTACTGAGGAGTGTATTTGAACTGTTGCTGCTGAGCATCACAACCAAACACAGATGACTTCATCAAACAATGTTCCTCAGATTTCTCGGCACCCTCAACAAACTGCTCCCTCTCATGTCCCTCCTACGCTGAAATGCAGAGCATGTAATTACCACCCACAGTCCGTCACAACTGATGGAGCGTCCCATTGGCTGCAGATTCAGCCTTCACCGGGACTGACAGTGAAACAAACACTCTGTGTGTGTGTGTGTGTGTGTGTGTGTGTGTGTGTGTATTACTCATATTTGGTGGGACATAAAACTATTTACACACTTACACAGCTGACATTGTGGGGACTCACCTTCCTTTTGTGGATAAAACATGACTCAGGTAAGGTCAGGTTCAGGTTCAGGTTCAGGTTCAGGTTCAGGTTCAGGTTCGGGTAAGGGTGAGGGTAAGTCTCCAGGAAATGGAAGTAAGTCAAAGTAATGTCCTCTGAAGTGACAGAAACACGACTCTGTGTGTGTGTGTGTGTGTGTGTGTGTGTGTGTGTGTGTGTGTGTGTGTGTGTGTGTGTCTACTTTTGTTTTAAACAGAATAAAATTGGAAGGTGAGCTCAGAGAGCAAATTAGAGAAAATTGCAGCTGATGAGTTCAGAGAGAAGATCTGAGGGAGACACTGATCACTGATTATCCGGGAGAGGAAAACATTTGAGGCTGGCTCACAGTAGCTGGTGACTTATAGGAAACACACACACACACACACACACACACACACACACACACACACACTAGAACTGCTGTCATATCTTATGTCATGTGTCCAGAACCACATGTGAAGATGGACACCAGTTTCATCCCTGTGTGTCCACCATCCATGACACAAAACTTTAAAGTCGACACAGATGCTCCAGATTGTCACAGTGACACAAAAACATGATGTTTACTTGACATTAAAACTCATCCCGTGTGAGCTCGACATTATTTCTTATGTTAAATCAACTATTTTTGAGTTAATTTGACGAAAATCTATAAAGCCGATTTTGCCTAATTAGTTTAAGGCCAATAAACAACTTCGCCTCACACGCCAAACGAATCAAAAATGTTTTTCATAAATATGACTCCAAGTTATGAATATTATTTTAACAGGATAAAGTGGTGTTGTGTCGGTACGCTGGGTGCTGTAATCCTTGAGTGCTGTGAAACAAGTGTCATAACACATAATTAATATATTATCTGAAGCCTAATTGTTAAACAGGTAATATTCATACTGGTTCAAATAAACGATCTGATTATATTTCCTGATCTTTGGGAGCAACAGTTCTGTGTGGAAGGAATTAAAGGCTTGTCCCAAATATAGGCCTGTTGACTTCAGTGATCTAAACAATAGCCTGGGCTACTGACTGAAGTTTCACAGTATGCCACATAATGATAATAACACTTTTACTTTGGACACTTACGTTCTGCTGACAGAGTTGATTTCTTATCATACATCAAATAAGTATCATTGTGTTTTTGTCACCATAAAATCAGCTGTTTATATCTACAAAGGGAGCAGGTTCGCGTCCACAGAGACCGCCATGTTGCACCATCATGTTTCTACAGTAGCCCAGAAAGGACAAAACAAACACTGACTCTAGATACGGACATTCATGTTTTCACATCGCCCCTCCCCGAGGATAGCATTGGAAAAAACACTTTTTTTTTTAATGTTAAACTGCTTTATTCTGTGTTTTCACTGGTTTAAATCACCTGCGGTCTCATTTATAAAACAATGTGTGGGATCCACACTGAAAATGTTCATACGGACAAAAGGCTGGCGAAGATTCTCAGTCATCCAGGTCATGGTAATCTTAAGTGCTGTATCGTAGGCAACTGGACTTGCTTGAGTTTCTCGAAAATGTTTCACCTCTCATCCAAGAGGCTTCTTCTGTTCTAACGGACTGGTGCAGAGCCACAGGCTTTAAACCCTGTGTGGGTGTGAACCCTTACAGAGTCGTTGAGGTCACATGTGTGGCGTTAGCGTTAGATGGGTCCAAGTGTGCATGGGCGTTACGCCGTCTGGGGAGGGACGGACAAAAGCCAAAAAATGACATGTACCAAATAACTGGGGCGGCAGTAGCTCAGTCCATAGGGACTTGGGTTGGGAACCGGAGGGTCGTCGGTTCAAGTTCCCGTCCAGACCAAATATGGAGCGTGGACTCGTAGCTGGAGAGGTGCCAGTTCACCTCCTGGGCACTGCTGAGGTGCCTTTGAGCAAGGCACCGAACCCCCCAACCACTCGGGGCGCCTGTCCATGGCAGCCCCCTCACTCTGACATCTCTCCACTTTGTGCATGTATAGGTCCTGTATGTGCATGTGTGTGTATTTCACACCTGTGTGTTAATGACAACAGAGTGAAAAAATGAATTTCCCCTCAGGGGGATTAATAAAGTAAATAAATTCAAATTAATATTCGACAATTTCTGCAATCAGTCTTCCACCTCACCATCTGCGCCAATTTACAGTCTCCAAAATGTTCATAATCATGGGTCAAAGTTTCTCCCATTGAGTCTGCTTTTATGCATCACAACATTTGTGCTGGAAGTGGCGTACGCCTCTTTCAGGTCTCAATTTGTGCGCACACAATGTTTAGAAATGATTCTTTCAGAGAGAAAAACATCTCTGCAGATAATTTGGCTCCCTGTAAAAACCTCCTGAATGACTGGATCTTAAGTTAAAGAAAAACACTGATTTGTAATGTGACACTGCTTTATTCACTGTTTGTACTGATTTAAATTAACTGGTCAGTTTGTTTTGGAGAGGAAGAGACCTCTGTGGATAATTCGGCTCTTGGTAAAAGCTTTCAGCTGGTTGCAATCTGCAATTCTAAACCCTTGGTGCCACTAAATCTCCCTAAATCTTACAGACTGTTCCTTAAGGTAAAGAGTTCTTCCATCAGCTAAAATGTCCTTGCAAATATAAATTAGTTTTATTGTGTTTTTCTATTGTAACTACAGCTACACGTACAGTCCTTTATCTTATGATAATAAAGCTGAGCCTTGGGGAAAAAAAATTCTGAGCATAACGGCCTCAGAAGAGCATCCGTCCATATAACGTCACCTCGCACAGCGCTGTCTCATCGTATCTGACGGCCGGTTTTTGAGCCCAGTTCCAAACATTTAACAGCCTCATTAGATGACCTGATGAGTGCAGTCTCATCCTGTTAGTCACTCTGGGCTTTAACAGAAATGAGACTAAAAGAAAACAGAAAGATGAGAGTTTGTAAAAGTCATTACACGAGAGAAAACCAACAGCTCCTAGTCACCACTCAAAGCTTCTTAGCATGGAAACACTCTCTGATGTTCAAAGCTCGTAATGAATAAACACAGATGATCTAAGATGTTAATATTTTCACTACTAGTTTCAAGATCACATACAATTAACAAAATACAAACTATGTAGTATTTCTCCCTGCAGATGGAAATCACTGTGAAAGCTGTTTAGTTGGATGACATATTTACTCAGTATGAAAACACACAGTTAAAAAGGGAAAATCCATGTGTATATTTAACAGAGGGACTCGCAGGGATCGAGTTTGCTGCGACTTTTGTCTTCTGGTTGTAAATATGTGCGGTTAACCACTGGAATCTGAGCTCAGGCTGGGTTAAAGTGCCGGGTCCACATGTAATGTCATTTAATCAGCACAGTGACACTCCGCTGTGCCGAGGAGAGCAAACACAAATTAAGAAATACATGGAGATAAATATACTCGTTAAAACTTCTGCAGACTTATTTTGGCAGAAAAATGAATAGATGTCTGTTGTCACGTGACAGTTTGAGACCCTGATGGTTTCATGTCCTCCCGGCTTTCTCAGGGCTCTTTGAGTTTATGTGGTTTCACTTATTAAACTGGTTTTGAAAGCAGCAGACTAGCGTGTCTGTATGATATTTCCCATTCTCAAATGCTCAGCAAAATTAGAGAGAAAGCATCAGTGCAGAAGTGCACTTAGTGGTGCAAACTGCTCAAGAAAAGCAGCACTGAATGTACATTTAAGGAAGACTCACAGATCGCAGGCCCTCACTGCCTCTTCAGACCTCTCAGTTTCTTAAAGTACATCCAAATCCAAAAAGCGACCTTCTGAACTCAGGAAATGTAACTTTTAATGTTTCCTACAGAAAGCCATTGACCATAAATGCTATAAAGTTAAATCATGCACATCAACATCAGTCACCCTTCATACTTCAAACACATAGCACCAGTGTTCATGGTCAAAAATGTTTTAGAGCTGTTAAAGGTGCCCTGTGGAGCAAACAAACAAAAGTTAAATTTATATTCAGTGTTTCTCACCAAATGCATTCTTGAGGTAGTCCGACATCGCAGGACCAAATTGTAATATTCAAGTTAGTCCAAAAACTCTCAGTAAGGCTGTTATCAACGGTCGTGGATCAAAATGCCTTCAGATGCAGTTGGCTGGACCTTCAACCCATCAGAGCAACCAAACGTGACGTAGCGCTGAGCGACGGAAAAATAGAAACAGACTAGAGCGTTCAGAGATGGTGTAGCATCAATACATGAACGACAGTTGACATTTTTTACCATCAGAATTGAAAATAGTACGTCATCAGAAAGCTCCTTTTTACTAAACTTGGGTTATGCCAGGGGTGTCCAAACTTTTTTAAATGGGAGGTTTAGTGCTCCGTTAACTTGAATGGTCAGTGACTTCCTGCTTCAGACACTGATAAAAAAAGCCGTCCTCTCATGTCAGCATGATACACAGCTGGTCCCTGTAATTGTTCACTGGTGCCTGGCGGCGTCAGGGGGAAACGCAGTGGGACAACAACAACAAAGTTAAGGCGACGCAAGTTCGAGTAGGGTGGGTACAACAACTACTTTTTTTGTTAAAGTGACATTGAGCCACTTGAGAAGGGCTAAAGAGTCGCAGGTTGCCTACCTTCATCATCAGCCCTTTTTAGATAGGAGTTGTGCAAATTTGCAGGAAAGCCCAATCAGTCTTTTTTCAGCATTGGCAGTATAAAAACAAAATCGGGGAGTGCAGCAAAATGCCGCCTACCTACTTTTGTTTATACAGAATGTGCCTTTTTCGGGGCAATGGGGGGCGTGAGCAAGTAACAAAACGTGTAGCTCAGCGTGTGACGTAAACAGTGACGTGGGAGGGAAGCCGCGGCTGGTCAGTCCTTCGGCGATTCTCTCGTAAGTCGGCCCGTTCTTCACCGTCCCCGTCATCTGACGGTTAATGGCCTCTTCGTTTGCGAGGACAAGGAGGGCGCGCAATTCCTTGTCTCCCCAGTTGCTCATCTTTACAGTGTCTGTCAGGTTTGTGTTTCCCTCTTGCTACTAGCTGCTCGCTAATTCCTGCTATCAGCTGTTTCCTGTTTATCCACCGCCAGTGGCTCGCACGTGCGGAGTCATCAACAGCTCCTCCCACAAGTCATCAACAGCCCCTCCCACAAGTCATCAACAGCTCCTCCCACAAGTCATCAACAGCCCCTCCTGTTGCGGAAGGCCGCCTCGGTCTGTTTAAACTAAAAAGGTTCCACCAATATGTCTACACTACGAGGTGGAAAATTGGGCGCCTCGGATCAACTCGCCAATCCAGCTCTGTGTGTCTAAACGCTCGCAGCTTGCCGGCAAAACGGCCCAACATTCGCAGAAAATGAGTAAAAGGGGCTATAGACTGACACCAACTAGCACAGAAATGTCAACAGTCTTGGTCACTGCATTAGTTTCACACACTCAGACGCAGCTAATCTTCAGATTGATGAGCTCAATTCACCACTCAATCTTCCCCCACTTTCCAAACATTTAAATTTTAAAGTTTTCTTATTAAGTTTGTTTATGAAATCACTGGGAAACATTTTCTTGTACGAGGTCAAATCACAGTTTTTGAAAAACAATTCAGCTCAGTCTCACACTGAAGTCGTTGGGCGCTTGGGCAGTGACTTGAAAAAGACACTGACAGAAAAAGCTGTCCTTAAACGTCGGCACAATATGTGACCGGTTGCCGTTATAGTTTAACGGAGCTTGGTGGCATCAGGAGGAAACGTGGCAGGACAAGAACGAAAGTTAAGGCGACGTAAGTCTGAGTATGGGTGGGTGGGGTGGTGGATGTGTCCAACAAACACCGACTTTCACGCAAGAGAGCGGTGTTTGCATCCTGTAAGATTATAAAGCCAAACCCTGTTCTTTTTTCCTAAACCCAACCACGTGCTTAGGTCAGTTTGTATTGTTGTACTGTCATAGTGCTTTTATTTTGAAAGAGACTGTATGCAAACTGTACATTTCCTGTGAAAACATAAGTGTATTTTGAAAACAGACAATGCATGTAACAGGCTGAAGTTGACACGGCGACCCACAACCAACAACCAACACACCCAGGGTACCTTGGACGTCGTAGCTGGATGTGGAAAGTACACGACCAAACGTCACGACGAGGTCGGAGTGAGGATGTCCGAGTGAAGTTTCCCTACAAATAGATTAATTCAAAAACACATATTTGGCTTGACGATTCCTTCCTGACCTCATAAACAGAAAACTCTCCACTTATGATCAAGTCTGGGGCTTTTGAACATGTCACAAGTTTAAACTTTAATAATCAGCAGCTTCAGGACTTCAAACATTTGACTTGATACATGGACGAAAAGTTTCCCTGCACACAACGCAAATTAAATGTAGTGTCTCAGTTCCCCTCTGTCTGCTCCATCCACACTGAAACCAAGACAAATTGGAATTTATGTATGTAAATGTAGACGTGCGTGATCACAAACACACACACACGGGGACACACACTTGTGCACGTACAATTGTTGTTGACAGCTGTGTGTTTACGTCTGTCTTCCTGTCTGATGCTGATTGAAGTGGATGAGTTGAGACTTTTCTTGCAGAGAGGATCAGACCTCAGAGGAGCTCAGCAAACTCACAGAGATTTTAAATCTCTCTCTCTGTCTTTACAGTGTGTCTCTACGTCTCTCAGCCCCCCCTTCCCCCCTCCCTCTCTGCTCTCTAATCGCTGTGTTGTGGTGGTGACGCTTTCTCCTCCCTCTCCTCTGCTCCCCTCTCTCGGCTGTATATAAGTGTGGATGGCTGGCTTGTGTTTCAGACTCACAGAGGGAATGAACACGAGCCTGTCGGACGTACGGCGCAGAGGGCCACTATGACCCCTGCAGTGACCCCGAAGAAGAGACCTCCGCCTCCCCCTGGACTGCTAATGATTGGTCGTGTGCAGCATCTACAGGTGAGCTCTTAAACTCAGGTACCAAGTTTTCCCCAGCTCTCTAACTCTTAGTTTTATCAGGCTGATTTAAAATCCAGATTGCAGGTCTTGTTTTGCTGCAGGAGGAGGACAATAAAGTGTATTTTTAAACCCTGAGGGAGGCGGGAACCTTGGGTGTTACAGCATGGCTTGAGCGTCTGTTTTGGGTGATGCAGGAAGGGGAAGGAGGAGGAGGAGGAGGTGGGGGGGCGCCCTGCCATGCCAGGAATGTTGGCTCACCCTTAACAATACCCTCACAGCAGAGAAAGTTTCTCTCATGTTGAAATCAGACGCACAGAAGCACATTTTCAAGTCTCTATTCAGAAGCTGCACATCAGTTGTAACAGAGACATTAAAGGTCCCAGTTAGGTGGAGTTTGAGTCATTACGCAGACGCGCTGACTCATAAAGACTTCCAGTAAACAGTCAGAAAAGCCGACAACACGGGAGGTCACAGTTCTCGGGGAATGTCAGAGGGAGCAGCTGGATTTAAGTTCATCACAGGCGGATATAAATAGTGTTTGTTCTGTTTATGGGAGCCTGTTGTTTTTCAGTCTGCCCTCCACACAGACACAGAGGGTTAATGTGTCTGGGGTTAAAGATCAAAAGATACAGCAGGGTGCTTTGATTCAGGGTCGTGTGTTGAACTCTGCAGTGAACAGATGATTAATGTGAAGGATGCTCTGCCTTCAGGTGTTTCATTGAGTAGAACTTCCTCCAATAATAAGATGCTGCTATAATGAGAGTATGTTGCTGGGGACAGAAAGCCAGGGGCCAATGCTTTTAATGCTTTTTAATGTACTCTGTCACCTTAAGTACACTAAAGGAAAAAATATATATATTTCCATTGTGGATTAGAAACTGTTTTGGGGGCCACCAGGCACCCCAGGGGCCATAACCTGAGTGTCACTGGTATATTGACATCTTATGGAGAGAATCACTTGTCGACTTTTGTAGTTGATCATCACATTGTCTGATAAGGAGATGTTTCACCTCTGTCTGCAGGAGACCAGAGAGAAAGGTGTTTTTAAAAGTCTCTGTGTGTTCAGCTCTCAGTACGTCTGTAGCCTCTAACTGAATCTCTGTGGTTTGGAGTTTAGTTCCTCTCCTGCGTCCTGTTTGTACTTCACGTCTCTGCTTTATTTTACTGGTTCGTGTTCGCTATCAGCCGCATTAGAAGCTGTGTGAAGTTTCTGCATGAAAACTCAACATTTCCTTATTTTGCTGCTTCACAATAAAAGTTTATACGTAACAAAATAACGAGAGACTTTTATTGTGAAGGATCTATAGGAAATGAAATGTGTTACTACTGAATTAGCAGAACTTTGTTAGCAGCTTTTCTTCAATAAAGGCAAGTCTTATAATACAGCAGGGAAGAAGAGTAAAAGCCTCAGTGAGATGATGATGAAGAGCTGCAGACAAACAGGTACTTCTTCTACCTGCCCTGCTGTGGAAACACGTAGCAAACATAACAGGGGACTAAAGCTGTGGATCAGCGCGCTGCTTTTAAACATCATCAGTCAAAACAAGCCATAATTAGTTAAAGACACACCTTCAAGCAGGTAGCCCTGTTTTAATGGAGAGGCAAATCCCTGCAGTGCAAACCAAACCAAACCAAACCAACCCATGACTATCGAAAAATGAAGTCAACACAGAAGTGCCAAAAACGACAAATAACGGCAGTTAAGGCTCCAGAAGCAAGTCACTCTCCATAGAGCCCAATGTTAAAATTCAGTCTGGTATAAAAATGGTTCTGGTCTCTACAGCTGATTTCAACATTCATGACAACTGTACAGGGTTGACTTTAAACATAACTCACCTGTTTACATTTTATTAAGGTTTAATGTTACACATATTTCGCCTATGGGCAGGCAGCTCTTAGTGACAGGCTGTCTGCAGATAGTGTCCTCATCTACTCAGTCAGATCCACCCCTCGCTCCTCCACAGCTCCAACCTCTCGCCCAAATATGGTCACTTCTGGCACCAAAAAACCAAGAAACTCAAACTGTCAAATATAAATCAAGATTCTGTCAGCACACTGCCTATTTCTCACCTGAAATGTTTTCAGAAACAGAAATATTTTAGTGACTGTTTAGCTGTAACATGAGAAACTTTGTGACCCAGCCGCCATGTTGGAAACAGCTGAACTGAAACAAAACAGCGCCCCTCAGCTGAGCTAACACTTTCTCAGCTTTTTACAGCTACACAGTCATTAAAATATGTTTCTGAAAACATTTCAGGTGAGACAGAGGCAATGCAGTAACAGAATCTTGATTCATGTTTGATCAGCACTGCCTGGTTCAACAGTTTGACTGCAGTTTACTGAGCGACTGACGTGACTGACAGCTGCATTAGAGACCCCTTGGCTCTGTTCAACACATTCGCACTCCGACCTTGTCACATATTGACATTTGGATGGGTCCAACAAACACTGACTTTCACCTGAGAGAGCCGTGTTCACGTCCTGCAAGATTGTAAAGCCAAACCCTGTTTGTTTTTTTCCTAAACGTAACCACGCGTTTTTGTTGTTGAAGGAAAAAAAAAAAAAGTCAATTTGTGGTGTTGTACCAACATAGTGCATTTATTTTGAAAGAGACTGTATGCAAACTGTACATTTCCTGTGAAAACAGAAGTGTATTTTGAAAACAGACAATGCATGTAACAGGCTGAAGTTGACACGGCGTCCCAGAACGTCAACAACCAACACACCCAGGGTACCTTGGACGTCATATGTGGACGTGGAAACCAAACGTCAGTATGTGACGAGGTCGCAGTGAGAATGTGTTGTTTTGTTGGACCCGTCCACCACCACTCCCTCCCACCTGACTTGGACTTTCACCACCTTAACTTTAGTTCTTGTCCCGTCACCCTTTCCCCTGATGCTGCCGAGCGCTATTAAACTATAACTGTGACAGGCCGCGTATCACGTCAATGTTAAAGCACAGCTTTTATCGTCAATGTCTGATGCTGCAAGTCACTGCCCAAGTGCTGGATTTCGACAACTTCGGAGTGAGACCGGGTTGCTCTGATTGGTTGTCTTCATTCACATGCAGGAAGGCCATTAGAAATGCTACAAGACAATAGAGTAGGCAGAGGAGAATGATTTTATCTCACAGATTACGTCTCATAATGCTGTGAACACAGTGACAGTTTCAGGAATTATGATTTTTTTAAATAAAAATTACCATCTGGGGCTTCAATCATATTTTGTGTTCTGGTGTTCTCGTCACTTTACCTTGTAACTTTGTCTGTAATTGCTCTCGTATAGTTCATATTAATACTTTTATTCTTTCCTAGATGTACGTAGCTCTTACTATTTTTTTTACTTCCGTTTATCTGAATTTATTTCTGTCGTCTTATCGTCTTATTGTTCTTCATTTTCACAACATCAAATGTGCGATATCTTTCATCAAAACATCTTCCTCCACCTTCCTCTGTTGATGGATGGTTTGCTTTGACGTCACTGTGACACATGAGTCTTCCATCCTCAACAGTGAATCAACAGGAAGTTTCTATGAATGGGAGTATTTTGAAAAGAGTAATGACCATCAGAATAAACAGGCAGTCAGGAGGCTGATCACGAGGTTCCCTTTGAAAAATATCTGGTGATTATTTTTTCAATATTTTCCATCTTCATTACATTTGTCTTCCCTCTTCCTCTGAGATCATCCATCTGTTTTCTCCATCTGACAAATCCTCCCCTAACCCCAAACTCACCAATCCCCTTCGCCCTGGCAGAGTGGTTTTCTGGAGCCTCGGCGCTCACCAGGCGCTGTGATTAACTTTGGCTCTGCCGAATGGAAACAATTCAGCCTTGGTGGTTCCTGTTCTCCGGCTTTTGTTTTTCAGGCTCTCTCGTGAGGAACATGAATCACGACCACATTGGGTCACCAGGAATATTTGTTGAAATGCTTCTCTTTGCTCTGGTTAACATGGTTCAACCAGCTTTGTGTGTGATTCACGGAAAGTCTTGATGCAGAATCGAGTTACTGAGCATTTGAAGAAGTGATGGAGGAGACGAGCTGCAGTCCGGTGTGGAGGATTTTCACAGTTTGTTTTCAGCTGAAGCATCACAGGGGCTCATTTGTGTGACGAGGCTGATCTCAGTTGGATCAAGTAATGCATGGTCATCAGGCAGAGGACATGACTCCTCCTGGGCAGTTACAGTGCTCAGAGACACTGTTTTCACTGTCTGAAGACGTAAGCTGCAGGACAGCACCACGACTGACAGCACTTATCCGACTCAGCATTTTAGTCAGGCTACGGTCACATTAGAAAATCACATTTCTGCAAACACTAGCAGGAGGTTCTGATGAGAACAGTGTCAGACAGTTGGTTCATCCAACACTTTTCAGCCCCAGGCACTTTGGTGTGAGTATTCATGGTACTCAGAGGATGGACCCTAATATTTATGTCATTTATCTACTGCGTCAGGTAGGGTCACATTGCAAAACTTGATGCCCACATCGCACATAGAAGTAGCCATGTTACGAAGGCCATGATGTGCCGATCCAGATGAAGGCCCTGATCAGACAAAGCGCTTTTAAGCAGCCTTTGGCAGCGTTTTGTAATTATTTTGAATTAAAGTGAAGCTTTTTGCTCGCTGCTTTAGCACTGCTGAGCACCTTCGTGTTTTACCACTCTATGTGCCTTGTGTTTTTGTAGGAGCGCCCTGAACGTCTGGGTTGAAAAAACTTCAAGTAAAAATGAAAAAGCACCCAATGCCATTTGTGCTTCTTCACAATGTCCAATCTGACAAATTAAGAAGGGAGGCTGTCAGTGATGGTGATGGATCTTTCTCTGTGTCCAAACTTGGGAACAGCCTCCAACTGTTAATCAGAGCCAAAGCAAGTGCCCTCTGCCTGCCTATTTTCACACACATTTTGTCACTAGGTAAGATAACTAGCTGCCAACTAGCTATTTATCGAACTAACTAAAAAGTTAAATGAAGCTTATTACAATCAGGCTAAGGACATTTGATTCAGCAAGTTTTGTCATAATCAGCATATGAATTCTTGAGCTATGGACAATATTTTGTAAGGTCACAGTGACCTTGACCTCTGACCACAAAATTCTAATCTGTTTTTTTTCAGTCCAAGTGGACGTTTGTGTCAAATTTAAAGAAGTTCCAGTAAGGCATTCTTTAGATATCACATTCACAAGAATGAGACAGTCAAGGTCACAGTGACCTTTGACAACCTAATCTAATCGGTTCATTGTTGAGTCCAAGTGGACATTTGTGCCAAATTTAAAGAAATTCCTTTCAGGCATTCTTGAGACATTGCGTTCACAAGCAATTAGATTTTTTTTAGATTTTTCTGTTAATCATCATGTGACACCTCAGAGTTATCATGCGACACCTTGTGGGGGTCCCAACCCACATGTTGGATCAACTGCTAGTTTAAAGTGTTTTTTTCATAATCAGTCCCCTGACCGGCCTGTGGGCTGCTGTGCCCGGACAAAGTTGTGATTCTGTATGGTGCGTATGATGTATGCTCGGGGCATTGATTTATATGAGTTTCATTTTTGTGATACGTGGTCTGCCCACTGGCAGGCTTTTCTGTTGGTTTATTGAGACAACAACTTTCTTCATTCATTCATTCATTCATTCATTCATTCATTCATTCATATTCTTTAACCACTTATCCCGGGGGTCGCGGGGGGGTGGAGCCTATCCCAGCTGACACTGGGTGAGAGGCAGGGTTCACCCTGGACAGGTCACCAGACTATCACAGGGCTGACACATAGAGACAGACAAC
>NC_065525.1:43910092-43915962 GCF_006386435.1 Epinephelus moara | reverse complement strand
GGCAGCAGCAGGAGGCATCTGGCAGGACCACGGCAGCAGCACAACCACACACGTCACGCTGTCCAGGCACCGCTGTGATATGAGTTAATCTGAGAGACAGTGGAGCACAAAGGCTCCGGAGAGCCGCATATCAGAGCGCATATGCCAGCTTGAAAAGGTGTGTTTTCAGTAAGGATTTGAAGGTGGAAAGGGAGTAAATATTGAGAATGCCTTGTGGGAGTGTTTCAAAGGCAAAGGGCAGAACAGCTGAAGGCTCTAGAACCTATAGTCATCCAGCGGGCAGACGGTGATGTGAGCTGGATGTGAGAGTATCAGAGGGTGTGTAGACATGAAGGAGTTCAGAAAGATACAAAGGGGCTGGGTTATGAAGGGCCTTAAAGGTGAGAGGCAGAATCCTATAATGTATGCAGTATTTATCAGGGAGCCAGTGAAGCTGCTGAAGAGCCGGAGTGATATGATCGATGGAGGAAGTTCTAGTAATGATACGGGCGGCTGAATCCAACTGCAGTTAACGTGTCCTCACTGCAGCTTGTGTAGCATGCATGTGTAGGTTAAAGTGGAAAAGACTGGATTTTTATGCAGTAATGTGCAGCACAGTGTTGGAACACAGAGCACTGCTGTTCTTTTATGGATTCTTTATGTGTTTCATTAAGGGCATTTCATTGGAAGATAGCCGAGTTACTGAGGCTAAAACACTGCAACTACTCCAAAGGTTTTTAGGAATACAGCAAGGAATTATAAAATATAACAAGTTTCAATGCTGCTGAGCATTTTCCAAATCAGTTTTCAGGTTGAAATCCTTCCAGTTCATTCTTGCAGAGACTTGAAAAACATGCAGGTATCTCTTTGTGATTTACAGGTTCATGTGGACAGATGTTTGATTACCGGACAGCAGCATGAAATGTCCAAATCTTTTACGGTGTTTAATGCGTTCATGCAGCCAGAATCAGACTGAGTGAGTAGTACTGTGCCTCGGTGACGTCCGGCCAGTGTTGGAACATATTTACGTGCACAGATGGTGTATGTGAGGGAATCTGTTATTTTGGCTCCCACCCCTCGGCCTTCCATCAGGGGTTCGGCTCGATTCCCAAACATCAAACTGAGGACACGCTTCTCCCTCTCCTGGCATCTCTGAATGTGCTTGTGTTTCCATCCTCTTAGAAATGCTTCCATCAAACTGTCAGCTTCATTTTACTCTTCAGTTCAAGATGCTTTCTTTGGGTGTGAAATCCACACGTGTTCCAGGAGTAACTGGTGTGAAATGAGCTCCTTCGAGGTTGTTGAGGTTGTCGAGGTCGTACAGCAGAGCACTGCGATAAAAACTGGCTTCAGTCCTCACATGAACACACTGATAAGAGACTGTAAGCTGATCTGTTACCAGCTGTACAGAGATTTGCAAGGTGCCGGTATTGTATCTTCCTCTTGACCTTTGACCGGCATCATCAGCTGGTTCATGGACGCTGCCAAGAGGCCGAGGAACCGTCTACACTTCAGACGCTGCCAACTGTGGCTCAAATTCACCCCAATTTTCCAACAGAGACACTGAAAATTAGATGGTTTCTCTCATTCTTGTTTTTGTTGAATGAATGCAGCTACTCCACAAGAACCACAGACATCAACAAACTCTTATCTTAATCGATGCCAGACCGGCCCGTGGCTCCAAGCTCCTCTGGATAAATAATTCACTTTGACACAAAGCCAGATTTTTAACATGAACTCCGATGCATTTAATCTGAGGCTACTCGCCCGTCCTTTCTCATGATAAGAACCACCGACTGGAGCACACGAACGCTCGGTCCAGATCAGCCTCCTGTGTGGACCCAGGCTGTGGTCCCATGGTTGTTTTGATCAGACTATCTACAGTTTGAGGCTCGTTTCGAATCCCCACCAGAAAACTGTCCTCGGCTGAAACACAATGGTATTTGTTGTTTGTTCAAGCACTTTGGCAATCTGAGGTTTTCCTGACAATCAACCCTCTCGTGGTTCGAGTTAAACAATTTGTTGATTTGACAGAAAATGAATCTGCAGCTATTTTTGTTGATGGATTCATTGTTTCAGTCCTCCTGTGGGTTAGACTGTACGCTATATTGAGAATATTTTCACCACTTTACCTTGCTGTCATACAGCGTTTTCTGACGGGGGAACTAAAGCCGTCATATCAAAGCCACCAAAGCTCCATCAACAAAACAGTAATTTAGCACAACACTGAGCTGCTGGTCAATCGCTGCGATAGTGTATACATGCAAGTGTATACAAGCATACACTTACACTGATATTGATAGATTTAGGTGACTAAAATTTGTTTTGCTGCACAGTAGCAATCTCCGCAGTATCAAGTTTCCTGCCCATACACCCGTCTGACCAATCGCAAGCAACACCACTGAATGCGGGCCCACCAGTTGTCAATCATGTTTATAGCTATGAATATCTAATTAAAACCAAACTAATAAGAAACGTCAACACTTGAACAACCATCAGTGTGATAAGAACTACCTTAAATGACAGAAACCATCTTTGAGAAAAATTTATTTGATGTGTAGGCCTACTGTACTTTGAGTTTTTAGTTTGGTCCATGTCTCATCCACTAACATAGAGAGGGCGGGCTTTATGACCTGTACTGCAGCCAGCCACCCGGAGGCGATCGAGATGTTTCAGCTTTGCGTTTAGGGAGTTGTCATGTTGTCCATCTTAATATATAGTCCATTGTTTATCAAATATAATTGCAAAGCAAAAAAGCACATAAAATCAACACAGCAGAAAAGTCAGATAAGTTGGACCACAGAGTTTAACGATAAATCTTTTAACGTTACAGAAAATGAAAACAGAAATCAACGAGTTTCTCAACTTTACATGTCTGAGTGATTTTTGTTGTTAACGCGACGTCACGGTGATTTGGCCATTAGCTAGGATGTGCTGATTCCAGGAGCAAATGTTGTGGGGAGACCAAACACTGGCAATAGATAGGGCCATTTGCGTTTTTGTGTTGGCCATTGTAGTTCTCCTACACACTTGGTAAGTTAGAGTTGGTTGAAGTGTTGCAACCCTCCTGCTAAATGCCACTAAATCCTACACACTAGACCTTTAACGCACGTGCAATAAAGAATGGGACCAGCAGTCACTGTTTGTTTTTGTGTTAATCATGTCGACAAGCTTCGCCTCACCATAACCAAGCAGTTTTAGTTGCCTGTACTGTAGCTGTAGAGATGAGGGATGAGATCACGTTCACAGGAATTCTGCTTCTGTAAAAACACTGAGGAGCAAACTCACAATAAAGGCAGATGACATCAAAGCACATATGGTTCAATGTTATCAGAGTCCTGAAATCTTGCCCATTGTGAAAACTGACATAAGTTGGAGGCATCGCCTGTAGAAAAATGCAGTCACTCTTTTCAAGACTTACAGATTGCCTGTTCAGGTAATTTCATACTTGACTAGACCAAGAATTTAAAGATGAAATCTCTACAGAGGTGCATAACTCATGTGTACGAGCCAGTATTATATATCGAGAGGTAGCCTACTTATCTGTGAAGTGATCTATGATGGTATTTACAGAGCCAGCATAGCAAGGATAGAGATCTGTCACACCTTGAAGTCGCCAGACCAGCTGTGAGTAGAGCTCAGAGATTTAAAGCTTGAGCAGAAAACCTACAAAGAGAATAATCAGAAACATTCCAATCATGAAATCAAGCCTGCTCAGGAAGTGGTTTCAGTCTGAACTGAACTGTGCTGATACATTCACTGTAACCCTGAAGTACAATCCGCTTTGAAAAATGATCTGCTTTCACTGAGTGCTGCAAGTCAAATTATTCCCAAACCTTCAGGGAAGAACTGGCAGGAGCACAAAGGAAGGAAAACACTTTGACTCCAAACCGACATAACTCAGAAAGGAACAAAACAAGTCCTATAAACTTTATAGTACTTCTGAAGAATACTAATGAACCTTAAACAATGCCTTTTTGAAAAATAGATGTTGGATTTAATGTGCTGTCATGCCCAAGTACAGATCACACACTGTAAAACACAATATTGTTTAAACAGTTTAAGTTCTGAGGACACTGCTACTAGGTGACCGAAAAAACCCCAACCTGGTTATTGTTCAAAAATGGTTAAAGTGCTCAGCAGTCTAAAGTCTCTCAGGAACAATGATGGTAATTTATATTAGCCTAACATTTTAAAAGACGTTGGCGTATGGTGCAAAAGGCCAACATGAATTCCTAAACAGGTATGACACACAACTCTTGAGGCTGATCAGGTAAATAACAGTAGACATCTTGTGATCCGACGGTTTATCGTACACTTTGTTAAATGACAGTATTCTCTATGCTAACATGTTAGCTTATGGGTTGTAAAGTGAGATATGAAGTGAAACACTTAATAATGCACGTTGACTAATGTATGCCTCATGCTAACGCTTTAGCACACACAATATCAAAGGGAGTAGGCTCTAATGTTATAGACAAATTCGGCGAGCGATTTGTGTACGCCGCCATCTTGCAGCGGGGCCATTGCTGTGGTGACATGTGTCAGTCATCAATTCATTATGCTGTCATTGTGAACTGACTCTCTACAGTCATCAATTCATTATGCTGTCATTGTGAACTGACTCTCTACAATTACAGCATCATGTATAGCTGGATTGATGATGTTAGACATTGGCTTCCGGTAACTGATGAAGGTATCTTAAAGGAGTACCGATATTAATTTAGAAATTAATCATTTGTTTGAGCCATAAGCAGGAAAGATTAGAGTAATAGGGAGATAATAGACTGTATCATTAAACACTGTGTAATATAACGTTAGCATACGTTACGTGTGCTGACGTTAGCAAGCTAGCAGCGTGACATTTAATCATTATGGACAGGCTACGTGACTAAAAACAACAACAACACGTGTTTGTGTTTTGTTTTAGGTATTCAAGAATATTTTATTGATCGCCTGGCCTCTGATGACCAGAAAAACGGCAATTACAGGTCTCTGATTGAGGGTCAAAATTACCTGAGCTCCGGATGGGTCAGGGCAAATTTTACACCGCCTTTTAGACGACCATCACGTCATATTGAAGGCGATCAATATTGATCGCCTTCAATATGACGTGATGGTCACGTAGCCTGTCCATAATGATTAAATGTCACGCTGCTATTTTGCTAACGTCAGCTAACGCAATCTGGAAATCCATCGGTAAAAAAACAAAACAATTTTTCTTCCTTTACCTCTGGAGGCACAGCCTGGAGTTTTTCGACTAACGGAAGTGCAGGGGCCTCATGCCCTTCACTTCCGGCGGTGCCCCCAGGGAATTGCCGTGTTGTTTAGCTATATATCACATTTTTCACGTCACTATATCACCGTGTAGACGAATCTGATGTTTGTTAAGTCTACAAACACAATGACTGAACAAACGTTACTATTTCTTTGTGCACGTAATTAATATGGTTCTCGTAGATTAGCTGGGCTAACCGTTAGCTGTTAACGTTAGCCGTTAGCGTTGTCTATAACCATAGACTGTATAAAAATAAGGTGCTATGGACGCGGAGGTTGCTGTTTCTGTAGGTACACATTTCCTGGGGACACCTGCACGTCTCGGCCGCGCCCCCTACATTGTGATTGGCTAAAGCGCAGCATCGTTCAGACTCAAAGCCCCCCCCCTCTAGTCGTCTTTCACACAGGGCTGCCGACAGATTCTACTATGTAGATTGCAGAATCTGTCTTGAGAGATTACCGTAATAATGGTAATTCCGAAAGCCGAAGACGATGACTCTCGGTACCCCTCCCGCTGACATGTTGATGCCTATCTGATATAAGAGGGCCTGTTTCTCCAATAAACACGTAAGGTACGTAGAGAGGGCGTGACTGATTGACAGGATAGTGATCCA
>NC_065525.1:43874130-43910008 GCF_006386435.1 Epinephelus moara | reverse complement strand
CAGAATCTGTCTTGAGAGATTAATGCTAACGTTATATTACACAGTGTTTAATGATACAGTTTATTATCTCCCTATTACTCTAATCTTTCCTGCTTATCGCTCAAACAAATGATTAATTTCTATATTAATATCGGTACTCATTTAAGATACCTTCATCAGTTACCGGAGGCCACTGTCTAACATCATCAATCCAGCTATTCATGATGCTGTCATTGTAGAGAGTCAGTTCCCAATGACAGCATAATGAATTGATGACTGACACATGTCACCACAGCAATGGCGCCGCTGCAAGATGGCGGCGTACACAAATCGCTTGCCGAATTCATCTATAACATACATTTTGTGTAAGACAGTTGTTTGCTAACGCTTTAGCACATGGCCCAAATCACAATGTTTGCTTAAGAGAACTTCCGGGTGGAGAACCCCCACATCATGCACAAACCATGCTGAGCAAACTCTTCCTTAATGGGTTACTTTTTAGCAACCTACAAAAAAAAGTCCTATCAGTTTAAGTGTATGCTTTTTTAAGAATATTTTCACCACTTCACCTTGCCATCAGACAGTCTTTCCCGATGGGGAACCACTTCACCTTGCCATCAGACAGTCTTTCCCGATGGGGAATCGAAGCAATTGTATCAAATCCACCCGACTCCATTGACTTTGAATTTTACTTTGCAGAACACTGGAGTTGCTGGTATACCACAATCTCAATTGGTCAGTGTATAAGGTCAAGTGAAGCAGATATACAAATAAAGCGTACACCTACACTGAATTAGATTTTATTCAGTGGCTCAAATAGGTTTTGCTGCACCCCCATCCACAGCAGTGCATCGCTTGGTTTCCATGACGGTAGATTTGGTTCATCAAAGACACTTGTAAAGCAACACAGTACATTAAATAAGCACAGCAGAGATGTCAGATAGGGCCGACCACCATGTTTAACCACTTTAAATGTTACAGTTACGCCCGATAATGACAAGTTGGCTGATTTTTCATATCTCCAAAATTCAAATCTATTGCCAGTTATCTACATGGAGGTGATTGTTGTTGTTGTTAGCATGATGTCACAGTGATTTGGTCTATATGTTTTTAGATGATAGAACACTCTACCATGCTAATGATTGGGCATACAAATTGTTAAATAAGAAATTATCTAGAAAGAAATTATGTAGAATTTCTGCAGATTAATCGATAAAGAAAATCAAGTTCCTTCTCCCAAAGTACAGTAGGTGTCATGCTAATGTGTTAGCACAATGTCAAAAAAACATTCGGCTTCATGCTAACGACCCCTTCAAGTACAACGTGACAATGGCACCACTGCATTCTCAATGGCTTGTGCCTGCCACGACTGCATTTCCTTGGGTGCTGCTGCTGCTGCACTGAACACAGCAGCAAGCAAGTTGTGTCTAAAAGGGCCTTAATACTTTATCATAGGCTATATTAAGTTTTAGGATCCTGTGTTTGTTTGAAATAGTGTAAAATATATACATAAAATTAAGTTTTAATGATGCTGTTAGGTGACAGAGACGTGTGGACAAATTCATTACTTGTAATAAAAAGAAAGCATTTAATATACAAAGTTCAATAAACTTTTATAAAAGTTAAGAGTTAGGAAACCTTAACAAAGTATTAAAGTCCAAATAATGTCCCCACTGCTCTGCCGTCAGTATGTTAATGAAAAGTCAACCGATGAGGTTAAAACATGACACAGAAAGAATCTAGAACATAACTCAGACGTCTGATTGGACTCCCTGACTGGATGTTTGGTTCAACCAGCTGTATATGGGACACAGAGACACAGCAAATGCTGAGCCTCACTGAGACATTTGGCAGGGAAGCCTGTCATTATGGCCTGAGGCTTCAGCTCTGGTCAGAGGAGGACTAGATGTGGATAGGAAAGCAGCGGTCTGTTCAGCTCAAGTCTTCGTTCCAATCCCTGGGTGTCAACTGACTTCCTCTCTGTGACCTCTGACCCCTGACTGACATGGAAATGAGCCAATAACTATTCATGTCTTCAAGGACGGCGATGGACAGGATGTGAAATTGAGACATTTAAATGAAATAGTTGCTGCAAAATATGAATTTGAATTTCAAGAAAGCCATTAGTGGTTAAGTAAATGCAGTGGGCAGAAATGTATCAAGGAAAAATCTGATTTGGGGTCCAGGAATAGCCCATCTACAGCGGAGTTATTGGAAATCCAGCCTGTACTTTTCAGGATACCTCCAGTGGTGCCCCCAGAAATCTTTCATAAGGGTGGCCAGATGGGGCCTCTGAAAATCTTGGGGTGGTCCACCAAACCAAAAGCCATAACTGAATTTCAGGAATTCTATTATGCTGTTGAAGTATCTATTAAAACTATGTCAATACTGGTACAGTCAACATTTTGAGCTTCACAGCTGTTTTAATGTGCTATGTTTCTCTACATGTGTTAGGTGATTCATTGTTCTTCAATTGGGCTGGTTATCCAGCACATTGATTATAAGGAACAAAACATTAACTGGGAACAAAGTTTAGGGGAAACTTGTGGGCACCCACACAACCCATTTTCAGTCAGATATCTTGAGGGGAGAGTTCAGCTGACCCCTGTGAAAATGGCCATGGCAGTCGTTCCCTTGAAAAAATGTAGCCTAACTTTGGAGTGTTATTTAGCCACTTTCCCGACAACCCATACTGACATGGCTGATACCAGTGGATGCCTTAGGTTGTCTTCTTTCATAAGATACCACTTGAAGCTACTTGGCACTAGCTCAAAAAGCACGCCACAGCCACCAAACCAACTTCAAAGAATTAGCGGTAACAAAAACCAACTGATGCATCTCCTTACATCACCTGTGTCTCGGCCAAAAAGTTGCACATGTGCACACTGCAAAGACTACTGCTGATGGCCAACTAGCATGTACGTTCTGTGCCTGCGTAAGAGGAAATAACTCTCTACATTAGCAGGCGACAGTAGTCTGTATTTGTCATTCAAAAAGGAAAATCAGAAGACAGTCTTGATGCTAGTTATTCAGTTAGCACAATAACAACACAATCCAATGTTGAAAGAACAGAGCATATGTACTAGTGAACAAAAACACAAACCATCAGAAAACATTTCTGCAAAAGAGCTCAATGGATAAAGTAAAATAATATTCCTTTATGTAACATGTTTGTTTTGGTCACGCTCCCTCTTGACTTAAACAGTTTGTTTACTTTCCTCACTTCTGTTTGTCTTCTTGTGTGCTGAGCTAAACTGCCAATCAGAGTGATTTCATTCACTGACGGGCTTCGCCGTTGCCAACACCGATTCAACATGCTGAATCTACCAAAAAAAAAAAAAAAAGCCAACGGGGCCAATGGGGGCCCAAGCCGACCAATGGTCCAACTTTGTCTGACGGCCGACTGTTGTCTTAGTGTGGGGCAGCAGCAGTAAGTTTTTTCAGGAGGCCCTGACCCCCTCTTGGAGGCGCCACTGGATACCTCACCAATTTCAGGCAACAAAAAACAAAAGCAAACTGTATAAATAATGAGGTTAATTGCTGTAAGACTCTGCAGGATACTGACATACAGATATAGAAATATAGGGATATAGATATATGGTCAAGATGGTGTAAACTGAAGGCAACATGCTACAAGCCACTCTCTCCCTTTTCAAAAGGCACAACAAAGACTTTACTCTCTGAGGTGTCTAAGGAAACACGGCATGTCCACACAAACCCTCATCAACTTCTACCGGTCCACAAAAGGAAGCATCTTGACTGGATGCATACTGATATGGTTTGGCAACATCACAGCACAGGATCATAAATATCTGATCAGGATACTGACAACAGTGTCAGAAATCCCAGGAGCACCATTACCTCAGATACAGGACATTTACACTACACCACCCACTGCAGGAAGAAAGCACTTTGTATTTTAAAGGACAAGAGTCATCCAGCACACAGCCTTTTGTTATCTTCCTTCAGAGAGACGTCTGTATCAGAGCTCGGACCTCCCGCCTCAGAGATGGTTTTTACAGCAGCACTTAAAGACTGTGGATGCTGTGGAATATTTATGCCTATTATATGCTGCTATTATCTTAATTATATGTGGCTATTGTTTCATTTTCAGGGTATGGGTTTATAATCTATGTAATATTATTTATAGGTTTTAAGGGCTGAAAGTCTTTCAGTACAATGAATGTACACTGTACTTTTTTAATGTATATGACAAACTTGAACATACCAAACTATCAAACACACATCCATAGCTCCAGAATCCTGATTTTCCTTTCAATTTTTAAAGTGACTTGAAGTTTCATTTATGTTTAGTCATTGATTCTATACAAATTTGAACACTGAGAAAAATATTCAGATTCAATTAGTTAAAATATTCCAGTGGCTTTTGCATAAATGTACCCAAACCTCAGCCCGACTGTCTGTCTGTCTATTGTATGTCTATATTCTTTGAAAACTTCTGGGATCTTCCAGGAATTTTAAATAAAATGTCAACAGCTGGAAAATAAATGAGATTTAGGTCCTGTCGTATGTCAGCGTGCCTACTACCTCCCAGATGTTTTCACAGACTTAAACATGGAAAAACTATGGGCTCATAAAGTCACAAGTAAAAGCAAATGCTGAATCTTTCGTGATCTGCTGTTGTGCTTTAACACTCACAGTAAAACAGACATTTATTTATAAGGCAGAAGCTATGGATGTAAAATCAGAGCAACTGCTG
The DNA here is from genome assembly GCF_006386435.1 of Epinephelus moara. Taxonomy (NCBI): domain Eukaryota; kingdom Metazoa; phylum Chordata; class Actinopteri; order Perciformes; family Serranidae; genus Epinephelus; species Epinephelus moara. The sequence goes on along the minus strand of NC_065525.1, from coordinate 43,905,309 downwards.
AGCTCATCCAGCTTTGACTTCCATAAACTCATCAAACAATAAAAAAACAGTCAGAGGGTCAAATGAAGTTGAAGAGACTTCTGCAGATGGGCTGAAACACTTCACACTGTCATTAAAAGCTTTGGGTTTAGTGCCTCTGCCGCTTATTCTGTCGGCATTGTGAGAAGCTGCAGGACACATGATGCCAGAGTGATTTAACCTCAGGGTCACGCCACTTCATATACGACCAACATTCCTGGAGATTCCCAATATAAACATGTATACTGAAGAGATCTATAGCAGTTAAAGTGTATGCTATACTGAGAATCTTTTGACTGCTTTACCTTTCTGTCTGACAGGGGAGTCAGACAGAAAGGTCTCAGTTCTCCATGTATGCTCTCTTCAAAGCCAGACTCCATTGAGAAAAACAGTGATTTAACATCGCTGAACACAGAAGCTGCTGGTCTACTGCTGCCTCATTCATTTAGTTATTCTGTCTTATTGTGTGACTTTGGTGAATCCAAACTAACACTTTTAAACCCCAAAGACACACAATAAGTAAAACTAACTAACAGATGGAGGCAGTGTCAGACCAGCAGCTCCTGCGTTCAGTAGTGTTAAATCACTGCTTTTCTCAATGGAGTCTGGCTTTGACGAGACACATTGGCTTTATTTCCCCGTTGGAAATCAGTGTCTGGCGGCAGTGTAGAGCAGGGAAAATTTTCTAAATACAGCCTACTCTTAAATTGATATTGATTTTCTTTGTTGGCTAAAATTTGTTTTGCTGCTGTCCCCGTCCACAGCAGTACAGTGCTTAACTTCTATGGCAGTACTCCTGCCTGTTTCCCAAAACTGGGGGCATGCTGACTGCCATCTACTGTATGTAATACACTGACAAAGGATAAGCAACTCATACAACCCACTTCAAAAGATCTAAAGTGTCCCTTTAAGTCCTGCTATTGCACCTTGCACTACTTACGCACTTTTTATTTATCGCACAACAATATAGGAAAAGATTTAGGCAAAAAAGTCCACAGCAAATATGAAATTCTGTCTGCTGATGAAGGACTGTGTTTTCTCCTTATGACAGTGTTAGAGGAAATATCTAACACTACTGTCGAACACTTGTATTCAGATGTGTCATGGTAATCTGCTCAGTTCCCTTCCATCAGCCATTTCAAACTGCCGTTCAAAATGAAACTATCTGAAGTCATCTGCGACAGAATTTACAACCGGATGTTACATAGCTCCTTCACACGAGGTGAAATCAGGGGCGATCTGGAAAATTACTGGACATTACAAGAGTAATTACATAAAATAACAAACACAAAATCCACCCATCCATCCATTTTCATGCCCTTATCACAAGTCATGAGTCACAAAGGCAGCAAGCTGAGAAAAGTACTCCAGACGTCCCTCTGCCCAGCAACGCTTTCCAGCTCCTCCTGGGGAATCTCGAGGTTTTCCCAGACCAGATGAGATATGTAATCTCTCCAGTGGTTATAAGGTCTGCCCCGGCGCCTCCTGCCAGCTGGACATTCCCATGGAAACCTCTAAAGGGAGGCACCCAGGAAGTATCCTGACCAGATGCACGAATGACCTCAACATCATTTTATTTAATATATTTCATTCCAATCTTGGTCCTTGGTTTTTCGTTTTACTGTCCTGCCATTCTGAGGGTGTTTTCTGTCTGCTGTCTACCATCTGCCTGATTCCATGTGAACGCAGCATTAATTATACACACTAGACCTTTCATGGAAACATGTACCAATTTACCTTTTGTGTCTTTGGTTTTCTTTTGGCTGAAATTTCAGAAATTTTCTTAAAACGTGTGCAACACATTATGGAAATACTGTCAGTTGTCTCTGCACCAGATGGGCAAATTTTTAGATCTTCTCAATGAAATATCTGGAATATGTGACTCATTGTATATATCATCGCTCAACTCTACTACTAATCCTATTCTTTTATGCAAGATTGTGGAATAAATGTTGAGTTTAATACGTTACATACCCAGAGAGAGAAGTGATAAAATAAGGACAATAAATTAAAATAAAAACTGTGTTCATGAGAATCTCAGGAGCTAAAATTGGCCATGCTTCAAAAAGTTTGAAAAATATTTATTATGTCTCTCCTCCTTCCTTCAGGATGATTGACAGCTGCTCCTCCTGAACCCCAGGATGCCTGTGGTGCCAGTGGGTGGGACATCCTCCTCCCACCACGTCGTACCTGTCGCTCTCACCTGCTCCTGGCTGCTCCTGCTCTTCCACGCCGCCTTTGGACAGAAACCCGCCAAGCTGCCTCTGATTGGCCGGAAGCCTTTCATTGCTGCCTGGAATGCCCCGCTGGACATGTGCACCATCAAATACAATGTCACCACCAACGCTGACCGCCTCTTCCACATCCACGGGAGCCCACGTGCTGATTGGACGGGGCAGAATGTTACGATTTTCTACGCCAACCGGCTGGGCTACTATCCCCACTACACGCCGCAGGGCACCGCTGTGCACGGCGGCCTGCCACAGAACTGCAGCCTGGACCAGCACTTGTTCAAGGCCTACCAGGACATCAACCACTTCATCCCCTCAGAGGACTTCCGTGGCCTGGCTGTCATTGACTGGGAGTTCTGGCGGCCTCAGTGGAGCCGAAACTGGCACAAGAAGGACATCTACCGACGCAAGTCAAGGGAGCTGACCGCCAAAGCATACGTCAATGTGACAGCAGCACAGGTGGAGGAGCTGGCACGGCGGCGGTTTGAAAAGAGCGCCAAGGCGTTCATGCAGAGGACTATCCAGCTGGGGACACGCCTTCGCCCCAACGGCCTCTGGGGTTTCTACCTCTACCCCGACTGCCACAACTACAACCTGCACGAGCAGAACTACACGGGCTTGTGCCCTCTGCTGGAGAGGCTGAGGAACGACGAGCTGCAGTGGCTGTGGAACAGCAGCACGGCGCTCTTCCCCTCCGTGGCGATCAGGAAAACTCACACCAACAGCATCAGCAACCTGCACTTCTCCCAGCACAGGATCCGAGAGTCGCTCCGCATCGCCTCACTGACCTCCAAGGAGTACGACCTCCCCACTTATGTGTACCTGCGGCTGGGCTACCGAGACGAGGCCCTGGCCTTCCTCACCATGGTAACAACAACGTACTTTACCTTTAGTTCAGTATTTAGAATAAGAAGGTAAATTCTATTATTCTCTTGTAGGGAAATATTTCTTTCATTTTGTTATTATTTACACACACACACACACACACACACACACACACACACACACACAACCAATGTACACACATGCACAAACAGGACTTAAACATATTCATTATCATATGGAGACATCTCAGACTGAGAGGCCTGCTTTAAAGAATGGTGACCTGAAGCAGCCGTGCCTTGCTCAAGTTTAACTAGGTAATGCACAGGAGGTGAACTTGCTTACTGGTCCACACTCCGTACTTCGTCTAAGCTGGACTTAAACACGCAACCCTCTGGTTCCCAAGACAAGTCTTTTATGAGCCAGTGCTGCCCCCAGTACATTATTACCAAAGTCTGATTCAGGCTGTTCCTGTACAATGTTTGTACGTTTACCTATAATGTAAAGTAAAGCACCAAAGGTTGTACATATCCCACATAATGATGAGCCAGTAATTCGTGCGCAGCCCATGAATTTTGAAAAGCTGCGATGTTGTGACGGCAGTAAAGAAGGAAGCAGTCCCAAGTGGTCCATTTAGGAGGCAGGTTGGGGTGTCGGACGGGTCACAAAACACAGGACTTTCCCCGAAGACTAGTGTTAGGAACTTTGAATCATTTAAAGGTACATCATCACCATGATTTCTCACCCTAACCTTCTTCCTAAACGTAACTCTACATTAAGGACGTAACGTCATTAAGTGTTAGCTCTCAGTGACAAATTACCAGCTCCAAACTGCAGTTGGGAACATGCTGGCTTATTAGCAGTGATTTAGCTTAGCTCGTTATTAGCTGGTAACTAGCTTTTAGCTGTCTGGACCACTGTGCTGAAGGAAGGATAGTGAGGCGTTTCGGTGCTGTTCACCATCAGTGGCTTTATACACCACACCTGCCCTCGATTCTGACTCAAAGAAATCATGGTTCCCACTTTAACAAGAGTTAATTTAGTACTCACGAGTCTGTGGGACGTCACCAGCAGCGTAAGCATCAGAGAGCTGAAGATCTGGTGAAGACTGGTGGGAAAAGGCTGTAAGCTGATGTCCTGCGGATGGCTGCAGCCGTCTAATGTGGCGCTCTGTTGGGCGGAAAAAATTCAGGGTGGGAAACACGGACTCCTCACAGGGTCCATCAAGAGCCTTCCGGTCCTGTCACTGTCATGAGTACAAAATATTTAGTTTGCTGAGTCATTTAAATCTGCAGAAATGTGTTAATGTGATCATTATTATTCATTGCAAATTTTCAGACAAGGCAAGGAATGACACAGGCATATATTTGCAGCCTAACAATCCTGAGATACAAAACAGGGAAGCAAAATAGTGATGACAAGGCTCAGAATCTGTACAGTCAAATAATCAAAAAACATAAAAGGGAGCATTTAAAACTTTTTCATTTTTCATTTATTTATCCTAACAGATGTATTTATTTATTTATGACTACACAATGCTAGACTGAGCTGCAGTATACATTCTTTAGTTTACATTAATTTTATTTTGTCATATCGCACATTAGCTCTTCTTCCAGTATTCAGTAGTGAAGGGAGAGCTCAGATATTTTAATTAAGTTAAAGCACCACCGTGTAGAAATGCTCTGTTACAAATTAAAGCTCTGCATTCAAAACTTAAAGTAAAAGTAGTAAAAGTCTCTGCATCAAAATATTCTTGAAGTACCAGAGTAAAATTACTCATAATGCAGAATGGTCCATTTCAGAATAATATTCATCATCAGCCACAGTAAAACTATACTGCAACTCATAAAAGGTGTAGAGACACTGCAAATGATTCAAATCTCTGACATACACATTGACTTTTCTTCACAACACTGGCTGTTTGCTGTTTGCACATAGACTTGATGGTTTGCACTGACTGAAGGTCTGTTTGCTTTCTCACTGCTGCCATCTAGTGGAGCTCCACTGAAAAGCAGTTCAGGTACAAACCTAGAATGCTGCGGTTTCCTAGTTCTCCCCAAACTGCACCACCATAACCAGAGGGAGGCTTTGTGTTTCAGCCGACTGCTCTGCTGATTCATGGAGGAGTTTAAGAAATAACCTTTAGAATATCTGTGTCATGTAGAAATAAGGTATATGATTATTCAAAAATAAGTTCTAGATATAAAGTGGATTTTGTTTCTTTAATTATGACTTATTTGAGCGCCAGGTCTTCTTCACTTGATGTTGAACAGAATCAGAAGCGCCATCTTGTGGCACTTTGCTCCACATTATTTTTCTTTGGTCACATAACATGCTTTTTTTTTTTTTTTTTTTTTTACATGTGTACGATATGTCACGAAAGAACTAACTCATTATTACGTTTCTTGTGCTTCCACTTGTCACTTGTAAAAACCCTTAAAATGACTTAAAGGGACAGTTCACCCCAGAATCAAAAATACACATCTTTCCTCTTACCTGCTATGTTTGAATCTAAATTGTTTTGGTGTGAGTTGCAGAGTGTTGGGGATATCAGCCAGAGATGTCTGCCTTCTCTCCAATATAATGGAACTAGATGGCACTCGGCTTGTGGTGCTCAAAGTGCAGAAAAATACATTTGAACAACTCCACAACAAAAGCTCCTTTGACACTGCCTGTTCAAGGCGGGAATATTGTGCCATTTTGCAGCTTCACTGTGCTGTATTTAAGGTATGATCATGGAATGGGGGGACAGGGTGGCCTCACCTTTAAGCCGCCATGAGAGGTAGTAACAGCGCCAAAATGGTGTCCATATGAACAAGACAGCTGGCAGAAAAGGATCATGGGTTACGTGTGTGATCCATTGTGGGAGATTTAGAAAGTAGCTGCTAGCAGTTAGCGGCTGCACTGAACAGCAAGCAGGAAGAACCAGATATGTCTGCAAATTAGGAAAACAATGAGATTCAGGAGGTCCTTACCCTCTGAGCAGAGGACGAGATCAGCTGCCATATAACAGGGATGGTAAATGATTGTTACTGCCATGTCTCGCCGTTGTTATCGAGCCTCTCGTCCATGTGTGGATGCATACTTCCTTCTGGCAGGGATGCGCTTGGCTTATGTAGTTCCATAGAGAGAGAATAGTTCCTGCATGAAACTGCCCATAACAAGGTCTGTGGATTATCTTGAGTAACCGAGTCATGATTTCTGTAAAGAGACAATGTTGTTGAGTTTTTCAAATGTATTATTTTGGCACTTTGAGCACCACAAGCCGAGTGTCATCTACTTCCATTATACTGGACAGAAGGCAGACATCTCTATGGCTGATATCTCCAACACTCAGCAACTCACATCAAAACCATCTAAACTGATAAACAGCTCTGCAGGTAAGAGGAAAATATGTGTTATGATTTTGGGGTGAACTGTCCCTGCAATGTATTTTGGATGATTTCATATGTGTTAGTGACGGAGACCGAATTGTGATGTGACGTCTGTTTCTGTGTGTTTCCTGCAGAAAGACTTGATCCACATGTGACGTCTGTTTCTGTGTGTTTCCTGCAGAAAGACTTGATCCACACTGTCGGGGAGAGCGCTGCTCTGGGAGCTGCAGGATTCGTCATCTGGGGGGACCTGAACCTGACCTCATCCAGGGTATGTGTCCTTTGCCTGAAAGCCCCCTGAAATCTTTACCCTCTCTTATTCTCTGTGAATAGTCTCACAGAGGGGAAAGACTCGCTCTGTCAGCTCATGATTCACTGATTTAGACCAATATTTATATAGAGGTCATACATTGTGGGAGTCAAACTTTCTCTTGTATAATTTGTGCCGTGGAGACAGATGAAATTTGACTGTGTACTTTCATGTGAAAAACATTCCTTCCTCAGGCCTCTTGATTTGTGTCGGACTCCAAACAAACCACAGCAGTAAATATAGTCAGACAATAGAAAGTTGACATCATGTGGTCACAGCGCATTGTGAAAGCACTCTTTCAACCACATTTTGAAAATTATAATGCCCATGTTTTTACAGCCTGCAGTGATCCTGTCTGCATGGAAAAGAGTTAATCGAAACAGCATCTGACTGTTTCAGAATCTCAGGGAGTGTTCCTGAGTAGATCTGCAGCTGCTCTTCAAAAATTTGAAATTCAGTTTGCAATTTGCACATCTGATATCCTGCAACGTCGCCCACCTCAACTCTTAAAACCTGCTCTATCAGCTTGGTTTGGACAATCTGAGTTAGCTGCCAGACCTGATGTCAACCATCATTTTCTTGGTACTTAAACGCCAGACTATCACAGGGCTGACACATAGAGACAGACAACCATTCACACTCACATTCACACCTACGGACAATTTAGAGTCACCAATTAACCTGCATGTCTTTGGACTGTGGGAGGAAGCTGGAGCACCTGGAGGAAACCCACGCTGACACAGGGAGAACATGCAAACTCCACACAGAAGGGCTCCCACACTCAGGGTTCAAACTCCACCACCTTGGATTCAAACCGTGAAGCCAATGCAGAACTGTTTAAGCCAATGCCTTAAACCTGCATTCTTCCTAATGGCCAGCAGGGGGCGACTGCACTGGTTGCAAAAAGAAGTTTTGCTTTGAAGTCTGTTAAACAATAAGCCCACTTCTCACTTGATTTGACCTCTGTAAACATTAGCTCTGGAGGCAAAACCTCGGTTTTCTGTCAAAACGGAAGTTTATATTGAAAGACTCTGGAGGAGGTTTTGACACAGAAACTGACATTTCCAGAATTTATACTAGAGGGCTACCTAGAGCACCCCCTGATGGCTGGCTGTGGTATAGGCCATAAACCCCACCCATCAGTGGATGGGACATGGGCCAGACTAAAAACTTATCATGTCCAATAGATTTTTACCAAAGATGGTTTCTTTGGGTTTGCAATTACCTCAGGATCAATGGCCCTGCTTGTGATTGGTTGGAAGGTGTGAGGGTAGGAACTCAACACCGCAGAGATTGCTACTGCACAGACTCTGGCTCCAAATGACATCACCAGCATAAAATGACAGCGGCTGTATCCGGGATATATCTGCTTTTATTTTTCAATGACAGGAAGTGGAGATGTGTAGTCTGTCTATATATACAGTCAGTGTTTGGGAGTGAGAACATGTTGCACGTGACCCAAAGTGCATCACATGATGACTGCTCTGTGTTTTGTTCCAACAGCATAACTGCACCAAGGTGAAAACCTTCCTGAGCCACCGCCTCGGCCTGTACATCACCAACGTGACACGTGCCGCTGAGGTCTGTAGTGACTTCCTGTGCCAGGGGAACGGCCGCTGCATCCGTCGGGACCCCCTCGCCCGTCATTACCTCCACCTGAGTGCCTCCAGCTACCACATCCGGCCCACTGACGACGGGGACTTTACTGTCACTGGGTGGCACTCGCAGCACGAACTGGAGCTGCTGACGGAGAGGTTTCGCTGCCACTGCTACGAAGGCCACGAGGGCAAGCGCTGCGACAGTATCAACAAAGTGAAGGAGGATGACGGGCCGTGGAGGGAGGAGGAGGAGGATGAGCAGGAGAGGCGGAGGACAGAGTGGGAGGATGAGCAGGGTGAAGGGTGGGAGGGAGGGGAGAGTGAGGCGCCGCTGATCGGCTGCAGCCTTCACCTGATGGTGCTGATGCTCCTGTTGAACTTATGGTTAGTAAAGACGGTTGTATGATGCACTCTGACTAAAGGAGGAGTCACAGATGTTACTTTTCAACACACAGGCAGACAGACAGGTCGTTGGTTGGATTTGAACTGAGAACGTAACGGTTTTACCCGATGCACCAGCAGCAGCAGCCGCTTTAAAAGATTTACCAAATGTATCCATGAATCTAGTGAAAGTTTTCTACTAAACAATTATCATTTTTGCCGCTTCCGTTTTTGCCCAATAACGCAAACTGATGGAGGCAGCAGGAGACCAGCAGCTCTTGTGTTCAGTAATGTTAAATTACTGTTTTTCCAATGGACTCTGGCTTTGGAGAGAGCGATATAACGGCTTCATTTTCCTGTTGGAAATCGCTTTCTGAAATTACATTAAAAGTATTCTAAATATAGCGTACACTTAAACTGATAACGATTTCTTTAGGTGCCTGAAATACGTTTTGTTGTTGACCCCTCCACAGCAGCACATTGCTTGGCTTCTGTGTCAGTACTTTGGCCTGCTTCTCCAAACTGGGGCATCTACTGTAAGTACCTCATACAGTCCCACAAAAAAAGATCTGAACTATCCCTTTAACATTCAGCTGCTGAGTGAGAGAGAAACTATTAAAGTGAACGGTGTTCAATGTGAACTCAAAACAGCTGCTGCGTTGAAAAGTAACACGTGTAAAAAAGGAGTGTGATGGCACTTTACATGACAGGACATGAGGTTTGGCATGTTGACAGATGAAGGTTTGGTTGACTAATTCAGTACAGTCGGGTGAACTGTAATTAACCTCTGCAACAATCAGCACTGCCTCTTTTGCCAACAACTGCACCCATTCTTCCGAGAATGTTAATTAGTAATTGTTGAACTGTGGACTGAGTCACCTCCTGCAAAGACTTGATCATCCAGCGTCACCGCAGAGCCGATGGTCTGATCAGAGGGATCGTGTTTTAACTGCTCGCTGCAGGATGACTCTCTAATTTGTTTTGTGGAGACACAACAGCCAAATCGTTCAATGGAAACCAAAGAGTGCTTCTACCACTCAGTCATATGTAGGAAAATAATCACTAACATTTGGGGGGTTGGTTTGTGGTGGTTTTGATTTCAGATGGCACAAAACTTGTTTTCCTCCTCAACAATAAGCTCTTACTTTACTTGACATTATACATGAAGTGTGTATTTTTTTAAAAAAAAAATTTGTACTGTTGCTTACATCATACTCTCGAAATACGGCATGTCAGGAAACGCCACATATTTGAGCCTGTTGGGACGCGGCGTGCACATGTTGTAGGTGCTAATGATTTCAGAATATTATGTATCTGTGTCCTCTCTATATCGATATAAGTAAAGAGGATCAGGTTTGTTTTTCCGTGATTACGTAGAGATTGATTTCACTATATCTCAGTTCAGACGATTCAGATCACGCAGACTGTGTTGTCAGTTTTTGATGATGTTTCATCTTGTTGTGACTGAGTGGACCAAAGTGTCTCTGAAGCCGATGTACAGTACTGTAGGTATGACGAAACACTGAACAGGATGTAAAAGACGGCACATACTGTATCTGAATACATGACTCAGCAGCTCTCCGTGGTTCTGCAGTTCTTTAACACCTACTTGTTACCAAAGAGGAATCATCTCCTGCAAAAATATGACTAAGTAGAAGACTGCCATTAGACTGAAGCAGGTTAGAGGGTCTGACACTTTGTACCAAACAGAGTCCACAGAAACTGTTCTCACTGTACTGTTAATGCCTCCAGTTGGTTTGATGTTCTGTCTCTTTCTCTGTCTTGATTATTTTTTACCTGGACCAATCCAAGTTTAATCCAAGAGCAGCTAACTTCAGAAGGATGCAGGGTTATTACAGTTAAAGCTCCAGTGTGTAGGATTCAGAGGGATATATGGGAAGAAATGGAAAATAATCTAATAAGTCTGTTTCCTTTAGTGTATAATCACCTGAAAATAAGAATCATTGTGTTTTTGTTACCTTAGAATGACACGTCTACACAGGGAGCAGGTCCTTGTCTGCAGAGATCACCATGTTGCACTGTCACGTTTCTACAGAAGCCCAGAACAGACAAACCAAACACTAGCTCCAGATAGGGTCATTGGCATCTTCTGCATCAGCCACCATAGTTCACAGCCCCTCCACAACAAGAGCATTGGAAAAACACAGATTTTTTTAACGTGAAACTGCTTTATTCAGTGTTTTTACCGGTTTAAATCATCAGGGGTCTCATTTATAAAACAATGCATGGGATCTACACTAAAAACCTACGGACAAAAGCCTAAAATGATGTGCGCCAAAAAATATTTGACCTTTCACCTCACCATCCGTGTCTCCAATTTCCTGTCTCCAAAATGTTCATAAGCATTGGTCAAAGTTTCTTCCATGAAGTCTGTTTTTATCGATCACAACTTCTGCGTGGGAAGTGCTGACACCTCGTTCAGGCCTCGTTTTGTGCGTATGCAGTATTTAAAAATGAGACCCATGGTCCGTTTGTTTTGGAGAGGAAGAGACCTCTGAGGATAATTCAGCCGAATTATCAGAATTAACAGAATCCAAATCAGGAGTAGTTTCAGCCTGTTTCAGTCCTCACTGCTAGACACTACTAAATCTCCCTAAATTTTACACTTAACTAAAGCCTCAAACTTGATATGAAAAAATTTACTTAACTAAAATAAAAACAAACTACACTTAAAGAAAAGAAAAACACTGAAACGTTGCTGTGCGCTAACAGAACAAACTATATGAAATTAAAAATATACAGGAAACATCTTTAGTTTTAGTCTTTGTCATCTTGGTCAAATGTGTCAACACGACAAACATGACAAGGCACTGGCACATGTGGTTACTGAGACTGAGACGTCTACATGACTGAGTCAACTTCCACAAAGCGTTGTGTTTGTATCGTCTTGTATCTCGCCCCTGACAAATAAGCCCCACATTACAATATACAAAAATAGAAAAATGGAAACTGAAACTAATAAAAACTAAACTTTTTAATGAATAAAAAATAAACTAAAACAAGCAAAGCCACCCTGGAAACTGACTGAAAATAAACTGCACTAGGACCAAAAATGAAAAACAAATGAAAAATGCAAAACTTGAATCACTCTGGTCGGAAGTGACAAAACGATCTCCACTTGATATTTGTTTCCTCATTCTGATGCTTTCGACCTTCATCAGCACATGAAGTTTTCTTAGTCATCATAAAACTGTAAATGTTTAAACTTTAACTTTCATAAATGAACATTAATTTTCTAGCCTGGTACCCATGTCCTAGTTTACTGTCAGGCTTTTGATTTATTACTTGACTTTTGCAAAGATTGGAAACTCTACTTTTCCATCACGTTTGTCCTCTAAAATATGACTGGTGCCGTCATAACTTCCTCCTCCTGTCAAAGGAAGAATCCCACTGGACGCATGTTGTGAAAGTCTGAGTATTCAAGGCCAAAGTTTAATTTACATTGCTGGTGTAAGGTCAGATCGGATGATTGACACAAATCATGTGACTCTTATTTTAACCATGATTGCAGTCCTTCTTTAACCTTAACAAAAGTCATTCTAGTAACATAAACTTTGCCAAAACTTGACTATAAAAGCGGCAGCGCAGAAAACAGTCACATGGATCATGTCATGTATGTGACTAGGTTTAAGCGTTTGTCTGCTCACTTGGGTTACAGAAAACTACTGGTCTGATTTAATAAAACTTGGTGAAATGGTGAAGCATGGGCGCAGGAAGGACCCATTAAATTTTGGAGCAGATCACAATCACAGGACAGATGCAGGAGTTATTTTTCACTTTGCATTAAACAACATTCATTCACAGCTTCCACATCGGGACGACGTTATCAGCTGCGCTATCAGTACAAACAACTATAACTGTGCTGACAGAGCTAACTGATCGATCATACCACACTGCTGTATGAGCACCGCTCTCCCTCGCACAGTGCAGAGCGGCAGCAGTTAGCCTGCCAGTGGGGACGTTAAGAACGGTTTGCTGCTAAATTGATGTTCTTAATGCCATGTATTGCACCTTCAACATTACAAGATGAGGCTCTCTGAGTGTTCTTCTAGATTGTAATCATTTTGGAAAACACCAGAAACGATTTTGCCCTTTAATTAGGAGCATCAGATCAGAACAAGTTGGTCTGGAGGGCAAAGACATATGATAGTTTTGAGGCTTGTTGAGGTCAGGAGAAGTGCTTTCTCACTCAAGTTAAAAAAAAATGTAAACTAGCGCAACTAGCGATGTGTCCTCAGATCAGTTTGTGCCACCTCAACTCGGTCTCACTCTGAAATCAATGACTGGCTAGTGACGCTGACGAAAAAGCCGTACTTTCATGTTAGCATGATACACTGCCAGGCACCATTATTGTTTAATGGTGCCTGGCAGTGTTAGGGGAAACAACAATGGGACAACAATGAAAGTTAAGATGGCGGGTGTCCAAGGAGGACGGGCAGGACGGGTGATGGATGGGTCCAACAATCCGACTTTCACCCAGGAGGCTGCTGTTCGCTTCTTGTATGATTGTAAAGCCAAACCCTGTTAATTCTTTCTAAACCCAACCATGTGTGTTTGTTGTTGGAGGACAGAAACGTCAATTTGCAGTGTTGTACTGACATAGTGCTTTTATTTTGAAAACAGCCAATACATGTAACAAGCTGAAGTTGTCACGGCGTCCCAGAACGTCATCAACCAACGCAACCAGGGTACCTTGCACGTCATATGTGGACGTGGAAAGTCCATGACCAAACATCGACATGTGACGAGGTCGGAGTGAGAATGAGTTGGCCAACTAGAGCAAGTCCATTTTACAATCACACCACTCTTAAAATTCTCTCGGCACTCAGTCTGAACCCACTTTTATGTTTAAACTACAGCATTTCATTTTTAGCATCTGCACACAAAGAGCTCAGTCATTGTCAGCTGGAATTTGAAAACTGTTCTGAGTTCCAAACCAAATTTACCACAGACCAGAGACCTGGAGCATTTACAGTCAAACCAGACCCACGACAGAGGTGGACCTGAGACCCGGTTCAGTGTCATGTCATCCCAAATACGTATAATAAAAGCTGAGTTTCGGGTCTTTAACGTTAAACATGTAGCATCTGTGACGTGTCATTGTCACATCGACCCTGGTTCAAAGTGAATCAGTACTTTGATCTCACACCAGCCTTCAGGTGAAGTTCAGGTCTGAAGGGTTTCACTTCCTTCATCATGCTGCAGTAACTCTTTCCTGCACTTCCTGTGTTTTTTTTCTCTGAAGATTGTAAACCAAATATGCAACAAGGACTATGCAACACATGTAATGTTACCTGAATGTAAATGCACTGCAAATAAAGACTTTTCTTCACTACACCTGTGTGTCTATATTATTTCTGCACATATAAAGAGGACTTCAGAGGATTTGTTGAAGAAACAACTTTTACTTTGTGCAACATGTATGACGAACGTTAGAGCCTCTAAAGTATTCCAGACTGCAGACTTCAGTCTTCTCGGTGAAACATACCCTGAGCGAGAAACTGAAGAACGATAAAAGCCAAACCCAAAAAAACCTGAATCATCAAACCAGCTGCCTTCAGTCCAAATACTGAGGGCTGAAAAGAGGAAGAGGCGCGGATGGAGAGGTTACACTCTCTGAATTTCTCACAGATGATGACACATGAAAAATACCACACATTGAAAAACCTGTGAGTGTTACATCTGAAACATCCGTCTCTCATCCTTTCATTTACTCTCAAACTGTTTCAATATGGGGCAGAAATCTCAGGAGCTGAACGAACAAAAAATGATGTTGATCATTTGATGTGTGATATGAGGAAAGTAAGTCCTCAATTGTTTATTTGTTGGACACGTAAAAAAAATGCTAAAGATTTTTCCTTCAAAACATTTTCTAAGGTCAGTTATTAAACTTCAGAGGCCTCAGAACAAAAAATGAATACAAAGGCAATGATTGAGTCATCGATGAATCACTGGTGTAGATCAACAGCACCGTCGACAACCTTTTGCAATGAGGCAACACTGGCAGAACGTTACGGCCAAGGCTGGACCCTTAAAGTCCAAAATAAATAAACTCCATGGACACTTTGTGAACTACTTAACCACATAGCATCAATCATGGAAATGCAACCATCTCCTCAGTATGGCTTTACTGTACTTAAAGCTGAGGTGGGCAGAAATCTGTATAGCACAAAAAATAAATGAAGAGTGGCAGAATTTCAAAATACCACCCTCCTCCTGCAGCTCTCGCCTCTCTAAGCCCCTCCCACCAGACAATCACTTCATACAGTAACCCAGTGTTTCCAATACATTCATTTATTTTATCTTATTTCATATTAGAGATCCCTCTCTGTTCATCAGACCACAAACGAGATAAGAATCAGCTAGCCAGCTGGCCAATGGTCCCTCCACCGCACTCCACTGATGGGAGGAAAGCAGGTCGCAGCTTGGGAGATTTTATTCGGTGTAGATTTGCAGCAATGATTGGTAATATGTATGTTGATGCTGTCCAATGTCAAGTCTGTATTTGAGCATGTGACGATACTAGAAAATATATGGTAACTCTTTCAATGCAAAATCTGTACTACTGTACACCACTGATGACAGCAGCAACAGAAAGTTAGCTGATCTGGTGGGATGTGCGTGCATCCACGTTTGCATCAGCTGGATCCAGGTTGCTGCACCCGCTGACTGGAGGTCCAGAGCTGCTGCCCATTCTCCTCCCAGCAAGGTGGTCTGTACAGGGCTGTTTCAAGTGCGAAGTTAATCACAGACTTGTCACAGTACCAAAATTGGGACCCACGGTACGATACCAGTGAAAATATCATGGTTCTGAGTAGTATCATGATACCACAGCAAAAATGAGGCAGATGTGCCTTTTGTCATTTATAAAAAGATAAATCACTTTTCTATAATACATCAATGATATTTCAATGGAATAAATTACTTATTGACTTATTCATACTTCAAAAACAGCATCAATAAGTGATTAACATAGGGGGGATCAAAATAAAATAAATAAATAAAATAAAAATCAACCAGCCACCCTCCTCCCCTGACAAGTAAAGAGCAGTCCCTTCATAAGTAAAGAACAGTCCCTAAAGTGCGGTGAGGTTTGTGGAGCGTTACCTGCCACAGAGAGAAATGTGAACGGCTCGTTTCTCCTCTGACACGTCGCATACCTGTGTGCTGCCACAGCTCGGCTGTTCAGGTACTACTGGGCAGCCATGACACCAACAAAGAGGAAATTATTGGACCTGGAGCCGGACTTCTCCGTCGCCGGTAAGCTGTTATCTTGCACTGTATTTGACAGGAATACGGCGTCTGTGTCCCCTGTTCAACCCACAACCGGCAGGATTCGCCTATAGTTTCTGCTGCTGGTTGACATCTGTACTCGCACAGCGTGCTGAATGATTTGTTTTGCTTGCGCAAAACTATTTTTAGTCGCAAATGCAGTAAAATGCTCGCACCGTAGAGCTCTGTGGAAAACACATCACTGCAGCATATATAAACAAATCTAACCTTCAAGTAAAAATAAATAAATAAATAATAACTTTCACTGCTTAAAGATACTCAATAGCTCAGCTAATACCTGAAATGTCACTGGATACAAACCACTGCAGCAGCATATTGAGTGCCAGGTGGCCAGCGCGCGCCGTTATTGGACGGTGCATGGACACTCACCCTCTTGTAATTGGACTTTGAACTTATCCCACAGTAGTGGTACCTGAGGTACCGTAGTACTACAGTACTCCAACAATGCTAGCGCGGGTAGCAACCAATCATGCGGGACATGGTCTCAATTTGCGTGACGCGTGAAAAGAGACAGAAATGCTGTGCAGTCCTGCACAATGCGGGACGTCTGGTCACCCTACTTCCACTGCCGCTCGCAAGCAGCAGCTAGTAGGGGGCCCCATTAGGTGGGATTCCAACATGTTGTCATTGTTGCAGTGTCTGTAGGGGTTCCATCATATTGTCATTGATATGGACCAATGTCAGCCGTCTCTGGGGGCCCCCTTCCAGCTCGGGGCCCTAGGCAATTGCCTAGTTTGCCTGTCCGGTTGCGACGGCCCTGGGTCTATAGAGGCAGGGAGTGAGGTGGAGGACACACTGTGATTCAAGGCTCTCGCTAACAGTGGCTCCATAAATTTGAACTTGAAGCTGCAGCCATGAGCCCTTGGCCCCAGTTAGCAGAAGGCTAAACCCATCATGAGTTAGATTTTCTAAAGCCTGAAAACAGAGCCGAGAGGAGGTGCAGAAGTCCAGTTTTCTCTCCGAACACTTGAGTGATTTTTGCTCAATATACAAAAATAAAACTGCATACCTCAGCTTTAATCAGAAAAGAGGACAAAGCTCACAGAGAGATGACTGACAATTAATGAAAGAGACTATAATCACTACAGTGAGTGCAACAGGCTTAAAACATAAATAAAATACTGTCGGCTAACACACTTCTTGTACAGTTAGCAGCAGAATAAATTATGACTGAGCCCAGAGGAGGAGGCACCATAAGGTCTTGTTACAGGCCAAATCAAACAACTACAGTACCTTTCATCCAAAGAACATTCAGTGCTTTAAAATATCAGTTATTTCACTGCCATTAAAATATCAGATGTTTTAAATACAAAAAACAAAATAACTTCAAACCAGGCAAAAATAATTTACAACATCAAAATGAGGATCAAATCAACAGGGTTATTAACACAGCTGGGCCTGTAAACTGATCCCCAAACCTGAGGCCTGCTACTCACTCCACACTTTAACACTACAAACACTGCAGTATAGAAATAGAGAAGTGAAGCAAAAGGCGCACTTAAGGTGACTTTAAGTGACACGTCGGCCCCAACAGAGCTGCAGCAATGAGGGAAGTCTAATGTCACACCAGGCAAAATTCAGAAAGAAGTGTTTTTATGACTGTAGGCAGAGATGTGCAAGAAAACATCCAAATGCATCTTGTTAACTGCTGACTTAAAAGATAATGGACATCACCCGTTGGTTTGTGGACTGCCGTTCTGAAGCCTCGAGTTCAGCATTTCGGGGATTCAGGGGTGCATCTGACAGAAGCCGAGGACAGCCGACAGCAGACAGCCTGTCACTGATAACAGCCTGCCCTTAAATAGGTGAAACTTTAAGCCTTGATAAAATAAAAATTGGTTCATATTAAAAAGAGTCACCCCTGTGCAGTTGTCATGAAGGAGGAAATTAGCTCTAGAGACCAAATCTGTTTTTTGTACCAGGCTGTAAACATGTTTATTTCTGCTGTAAAGTTGGGCATTTTAACATGGAGGTCTGTGGGGATTGACTCGCTTCTGGAGCCAGCCTCTAGTGGTCATTGGAGGAACTGCAGTTTTGGCACTTTGATGTTGGCTTCATTTTTCAGCCCTGGAGGTTTCCACTTGTTGTAAACCAAAAATAAAAAGCAATGTGTTACAAAATACTGCTTTTAGGTACTGTGCACTTAAATAAAATCTGTCATGCCATGTATTTATCCATTAACTACCTTATTTATCATCTACCAAATGTCTTTGTTCATCATCTATACCTCCACTGACTTCGTTAACGAGGCCCCCCAAAATAAAAAAGTCCTCCCATCTGTTGGTTTTTTGAATTATTTTATTTTACTACTCTATTTATGCACCTATCTCTGTATCTCTCTTTCAGTCCAATAAGCTTTATTGGCATGACGTTTCTTTTGTGTTGCCAAAGCACAGTTACAATTTAAGACAGTGAAAATTCAAAAACAATTAACAACAATGTATTGTTACAAAATCATAGTCAAACACTTTAAAGGGGAAAAACGAATTAAGTGAAGGAGTAAATAAAGAGGCAGAATGTGATTTGCGATGAGATGAACTCTATGTTTTTATAAATTGTGTTGGAAGTCGATCAGATAACGATCAATCAGAGTGAAGAAACAGTTTCCTCTCACACATGAAGCAGCAAAAAAACAGAGACGTGGCGAAGTTTAGAAACAGTGAACAGTCCGTCAGAGGAGAGAAGCAGGTAGGAACTGATGACATGTTGTCAAAATATGGAAATATGGTTTTTAAATATGTATTTCACTGACTGTATCTGATGTGACAAAGGTGGTTTATTAGATATATATAATGTGGAATTATTTATCTGAAGATTCGTCTTTTGGAGTTTCTGCAAATTTTGTAGACAGCCTGGCTTGTTCAACTGTTCATTTAGCTTACCAAATATAATGTACTGTTAAACTGTAAATGTATAACAGATATAACACATGACATCGAGCTATAACGACCAAAAACATCTGGTGAAATCACAAGCATCGTCTCTAGTGGCCGCAATGAGCTTCTGTCGGCCGCATTGCAGCAGGAACACAGTGCAGCGGCGCCCGGTGGTATCCAAGGGGCAGTGTTGGGGAATCATGAATAACATATCTATGCTAGTGGTTTTACTACATTTTTAGCTTGCTGGTCGTCATCTACATCTACATCATCTACATTTGTGGAGTGATTCAAATGGTTAAATAGAGTTTTTTTTTTTTATTTAATTTTTCATTATTTAGTTGTTAACTAATGAATCTACAAACAATTTTAGTTCATAGGTAAAAGAAAGATTTGTTTATTTTTATTTTACTGTTGCTTCTCTACTACAATTGAACTCCTTTAAAGTCTGGTGTGTACAGGCTGTTTTACAGAGGCTGACTATTATCTTGTGTGTACGAGTTATTATCTTGCATGCACAACATAATAACTTAAAAGATTGATAAGTTGTTTCCAAAAGATATTTGACTTCTTCGCACGAAATATTTTTTGTGCACACAAGATAATTCATTTGTTCCGACATTAACACATGCACAAGATTAAAAAATGTACCCTTTGGGGCCTTCAGGGCTCCTCAGGATGCAGAGCGGGAAAGAGCCAGGGTGTCAGAGATTCAGTCTGGACTGAACCTTATTTACTGTCTTTCCTTCATTTATCCAGAGCCATCATGATGACCTCAACCTTCCGGTCCTGCATTGTCCTCGGTCTCATCGGATCTATCACCACCATCCTCGCACTGCCACCTACTGAGCCGCCACTGATCCATGACCACCCCTTTGTAGCCATATGGAACGCCCCCACCGAGCAGTGTCGACGACTCCAAATCCCACTGGACACTGGCGCCTTCCAGGCAGTGACCACACCCGCCGCAGTGCCCGGTCAGTTCCTCACCATCTTCTACGAGGACCGCCTCGGTCTGTACCCTAAAGTTGATGTCGACAAACGCAAGCAGTACAGAGGTGGAGTCCCCCAGAACGGCAACCTGACGGAGCACCTGGCCAAGGCCCAGATTCAAATTGATCACTCCATCTCCCAGGATTCCTCCCCTGGGCTGGCTGTCATCGACTGGGAGTCCTGGCGCCCCCTGTGGGACCAGAACTGGGGATCGAAGCGTATCTATAAGAAGCTGTCCATCTCTCACGCCCTGCAGATGGCCCCATTTTTGTCATCAAGGAAAATTTCCAAACTGGCAAAAATGCAGTTCCAGCGCGCTGGGCGGCGCTTCATGGAGAAAACCATCAGCCTTGGCATTGGCGAGCGTCCAAGCCGCCGCTGGGGCTTCTACCTGTTCCCTGACTGCCACAACTATGCCTGGAGTAAGCCCGGCTACACAGGGAAGTGCTCTGCGAAGATCCAGAAGCAGAATGACCAGATGCTGTGGCTGTGGGAGCGCAGCACCGCCCTCTTCCCCTCCATCTATCTTCACCAGAACCTGAGGAACTCCCCCAAGGCCACGCTCTATGTCCGCAACCGTGTCCAAGAGGCGCTGAGGGTGGCCATGCTGCCGAAACGTCCTTACACCATGCCAATCTACGTCTACTCCAGGCCACTGTACCGGGACCAGACCCAAAAGTTCCAGAGCCAGGTGATTACTTGAAAACAGGAAAGAGTTCTGAAATATTGTATACAAGTAATGTAGGCTCTAAAGAAATTGCATTAAATATCAATGTACACACAAGTGTAAACATCCTCACCAACATGATCGCTTATGTCCAAACCAACATTAAATTCCATCTCTGCAGATGGCACTTTTCAGCCTCTACATTCAACTAATAATCGGTCAATTTAATTTCACTAGAATTACCCAGTAAAGAGACAAAACTCAGACCAACAATCATAGAGAGTCTATGGACAAAAAGCTAAATTAAGTTACACAAATAACCCGACACTTCTTATAGCAGAAAAAATCATCACCAAAGCAGACAACATGGAGCAATTTGAACACTATAAACTCCAAAGCGGCTGCAACCTACAGCAAAGGACAGACTGCACAGTTATACACCTCGTAGCAGCCCACGCTGTTGTTGACATTCTCATCTGGAGAGTGAGTTCTAAGAGTTTCTTGCTGTACTCACCTGTCTGAGGCTGCTTTCACACCTGCCCTGTTTGACTCGGATCAATCGAAGTCAAGTTCTTTTGCCCCCTAAGTGCGGTTCATGTGGGCAGGTGTGAAAACAGAAATTGCACTTGGTTGCGCATGACAACAACCGGACCAAGACCACCTCTTCAAGAAGGTCTCGGTCTGGTTACAAACAAGCTGGTGTGGTTTGTTTGTGGTTTCAAACTGTATGGTTTGACTAAAATGAACAATGACAGCAATATAGTCCACGATGAGCAGCGCTAAAATCAACCTGCGTAGTTGTCCCTCCATTGTGACATTAGAAAGTGTCACATTTATCTTGCAAGTGTACTCTTCTTCAACGTTTGCTTTACTTCCTGGATTTTCCCCACATGGAAATTCTGACCAATCAAGAGCAGCTTTCTCACACAAGACAAGACTGCTGTGAGAACACAAACCAACTCTGGGCAATTAGTGAAAACAGAAGTCACCACTGAAGGATCCATTGTGAGCATTTTTGCATGTTGGCCCAACCCAGCATGCTCCTGGATGATACCTTATTGTAAGTGTGTTTGATTTGGGTCATTCAGCATGCTTGCCGGGTGGAGCATTCAATGAGTAATTAATTAAGGTAGATGCAACCTTTTTTATCATTGCCGAGGAACGATGAACCATAACCCATAAAGACTAATCGGCCCAGGTGTGACCATCATTCCACTCCCCTCCAATCCCCTTACCCCCGGCCGATGAACGTAAACATTTACAACGTGTGTCTCTTCCAGGCTGTCAGCTGAGTGCTGAGTCACCCCTCAGGAGCTCTGCCCTCCTGCAGCCACAGACACACCTGCAGCTTCTTCTCTGCAGCAGCTGCTCATTTATCTCTTTTCTTCAGGACTGATTGACAGGACTTGTTTTTACTCAGTAACAACTTGAAATGTAGCGTAGTACAACACTTTGATAAAAAAGTACTCAAGTAAAAGTAAATCACTGTTTCTAAAAATACTCAAAAGTACAAGAACCCACACAAAAAAACACAACATAATGAGAGTACATGTAATTCATTACTTCCCCCCCTGCTGAACGCTTAAATTACTCATACACTAAGCTTAGGTTCGTATCGCAGTCAGGCACTGTTTGATGATTTGTCCATGCAGATCCTTTCCAGAGTCTCTCTGCATTCATGAGCTCCACTGTCTGAAAAATCAAACCTGGAAAACAAACAACAAATATAGTTGCCATTAACCAACAGCTGGGGCTGACATATCTGTGCTGACATTAGTTTCATTCTGTGGTAGTGGTGGCAAGGAGCAGTTAACTCTTTGTTGTGTTGATTAAAAAGATATCTAACTTTAAGCGCTGTTATTTCTGCAAGTTGATTTAAAACAAACCTGAACAGCTGCAAACATGTCATCCACACTTATTTTTAACATATAACAGATATAAATAGGTAGCTACAGGCCCCTAGTCTTAATTCTGCTATGACCATCTGATTGGCTTGGCTGCTTTTTAATCAAGTTAATAGCCACTGATAAGCAAAACACCAGCCCCATTTGAATTGCTGTTAAAGGGATTATCTATCAGCAGCAGTCTCTGTTACGGCTGCAACTTTTTGAGATTTTCACGGTGCGATAATCGTCTCAGAAAATATTGCTGTTTAACGGTATCACAGAATTATTATCAGTCACAATGAGTTTTTAATGGAAGTATGTGTAAAAACCCTCCCTTTTGAAAATAACCAAAATAAAGTTGAGCTTTTCTGTTCAGTTGTCTTTTGAATATTGTAGATAAGCAAATATGCAAGGTCAATTATAGCAGTCAATTTTAATATCATGGTACTGTATACTTTACAACAGGTATACCATTGCAACCCTAGTCTCTATACACTGACTTTTACAGAAATTCGAGAGAAAAGTTAAAGCAATTTAAAAAGTGAAAAGGTCTCATTCACAAACAGTGAATCAAATCTGTTCATAAACCACGCGTACGAACGTTTGATGCACAAATCTGGGATGCATCAGTGTTTTAGCACGTGAATTTGTTCCTCCTCTGCAAACAAATTTAGAACTACCTCATACCATGCATACGCACAAAGGATGAAGACCAGGCTTTCCTAAAATATGTAAACACACAACTTTTACCTAAATGCATCACATATTAAAAGCACATTTCTCTCTATTTCCTTATAGAGAAACTGGGTGTGGCAGTATGGTGATTGCAGATGCACCTGTTCATTTAAGTATACTGGCTGCATGGCCAAATGTACACGTACACGGTGTGCTGCACCTGTGTGTATACTTGCTGCAGCACAGACGTTCGTCGATGCAGCCAAAACGCCTGATACTGGTGGTCTCCGCCACAGACCACACCACTCAGACACAGAGGTCGCGAAAAGCGAAGAAGGCGGTGACAGTGTATTTCCGGATAGACACAAACATGGACACTCTCGACAAAGAGCATGGATACCAAGAGGCGAAGCTCCGTTGAATTTCTGCCAACAGCCACTAGGGGCGCTGCCGCCATTTTGGACTGTTGAGCTTGGACTGTTGCGCCCAGACAACATGCAAGATGTCAAGAAGAGAGGAGGAAAAAAGTAAAAGAAAACAGTGTAGTGCAATTAACTGCAACAACTATCAGTGGAACACCCCGCACCTGGCCTTCCACCGCTTCCCGAAGGATCCCGACAGAGGTGTACGTTTTAAAGTGTTTTAATATCAATTTAATTTGCCAGTTGTACGTTTTAAAGTGTTTTAATATCAATTTAATTTGCCAGTTTTCATGGGAAGATATATGTATATAGGCCTATATATGGCCTCTTGGACCATTTATATCAGAACTGATTACTGCTTTAGCATTAAAATANCGATATACTTCAGTTTGTCTGTGTGTTTTTGTATGCAAGCGGGTCTGCTGCGGTCTGCTGATGGTCCAAAATGGCGGCGGTAGGAAGAAACCATGGGGGAATTTGTTGCTATGGGGCGTTCTATTGAGCTTCGCCTCTTGGTATCCATGCTCTGTGCTCTCGATGAAGAGGAGATCATATTTTTATTGCTGTTAAGATCTCGGCAGAGGAAAAGGCGTCGTCTCCGCCGCCATCGGAGATGGTATGTGCTGCCCCTTAACCAATCACATGGGGAGTTTGTTTCCCTTGTTTTACCCATGCGAGCAATCGATGAGGAAAAGCACAGGGAATTATTCTTCTTTGGAGTTTTTTTATGGAGGTTGGCATCCGTTACGTTGTATTACCGCCATCTTCTGGGTCTACCTTGCTCCTACATCTTTCATTCCATTATATCCTTTTCACCAGTCCACCTCCGACCTCACATTCACAGTCTCTAGGTATACTTAGCACGAGCGCCTCTAGTGTTCATGTCAATATTGCATCTCACGTATGCGTCACGCTACTTCGCAGCAAAGTGTGCTGTCTATGTGCCAAACGACCGCAAAATAAGCATGGCAGCCAAACGTGCACGAAAACTGCACGCGTTTCGTGCAGCAAGTATACTTTAGCCTTTCGAGGGATTCTGATTCACTGACATACGCACGATGCCAAGAACAAAATCAGAAATTAGCCGGTGTGCACGTCATAATCCGATGGTTATTTTGAAGGGCACACTTAATGAATGCGCATATATTAGTAAACGAGGCCCATCATCAGGGGTGTAAGTGTTCATCAGATCTCCTGCGTGTCTCGTCCTCTTTCAGACGGACCTGGTGAGCACTGTGGGAGAGTCTGCAGCTCTGGGAGCTTCAGGGGTCGTAATGTGGGGAGGAAGCAAAGACTACAACAACAAGGTAAACACACTGGTTGAACTGGTCTGCTCCCAGTCAAATATACCAATATGTATGTTTAAAAGGTGGCTGTAGTCTTTTCTCTTTTTCATACATCATACACAACTGCACTGAGAGAGCTTCAGGACAGCGTCTCCTCTGTTTTTACATTATGTGTTTCCTTGCTGAGCTGCAGTGGAGGTATTAAAGCTCATTTATTCTCCCTTTACGCACACAAATGAATACGTCCATTTCAAATGTTGTGAATGTCACTGCCCCCATACTTCCATGTGTCCTTCATGATGGCATAGATACACCCAATAGGTGGCACTACAGGGTGGAGTCGGAAGTTTCACACAACAACGAACGAGGCAACAGTGAAGGAGGTCGTAATTTGGTACCTTTAGACGGAGACACTTGTATAGACAGCAGTAAATTTTTAATATCTTCGTCGTCTCCTACAGTAGTATTTAGCTTGAATGTTGCTACTGTCTCCTCAATCCCTGGTGGTACTGCCCTGTTTCATCCATATTTGCAAGCTTTCAGAAAACATGCACAAATATGGACGAAATGAACGCAGAGCAGGGACATCTGGGACAGCTCCGCCCGTCTCTGTATGTAACACAAATTTTGTGTGTGAACCACTGAGATGAGGCTGCTGGTAATAACCACGATGTTGAAGCAATGTAGACATGCTGTGTCATACACAAACGACCAGGCTTTAATCAACCAATAATGAAGCTGCCTTTGTTTCCTGTTTTAGGAGGAAGTGGCAGCCATGATGCTGCGGTGTTGTTATCTCAACAGACAGATGTGAAAGATCTTTTCTGCTTCTGTGTTTGTGTTCTCTTAATTTACTGTTATTTGATGTTAGCCGTCTCCTGATTTTGTTTGTATCACAATGTCATTTAATTTATGGTATGTATATGGTACAGTGTGCTTTAAAGGGCAATGGTGATTTTTAGATTTTAAAATGTAAATGTACTTTAAAATGTACTTTGTTACTTTGCACCACTCATCCTAACATACCAGTCTCACCTATAAACCCCGCCCCCTTTCCTTAGGCTGCCTGCCAGTCTCTGTCCGAGTACCTGACGTCCACCTTCAACCCGTACATTGCCAACGTGACCGCAGCCGCCATGCTCTGCAGCGAGGTCTTGTGCCAGGCGAAGGGCCGTTGCATCAGGAAGAACTACGACTCCAGCCACTACCTGCACCTGAACCCCGCCTACTTCAGCATCCTGCGGGCTAACAGGAAGTACGTGGCGATTGGTCTTCCCTCTGCTGCTGACCTGAAGGCCTGGGCTGACAACTTCACGTGTCAGTGCTACGCAGGGTGGCGCTGTGCACCCCAACTGTCCCTGCCGACTAAAATCAAACTCATCTGGGTTTAATCTGTAATCTGGATAGATTGCATTGCTGAAGCATTATGTAGTCGGTAAAACTACTGTCTTTAATTTGCTGAAAATGTAATTTGTTTATTTAAAAAACAGAAAAATCTGATTCTACAAAAATTCTGTTCTACACTTTGAAAGTTTCTTTCACACATCACAAACAATACTGATTAATTTAAAATGAAAACCAAAAGTTACCTTAATAAACGCTTTTAGAAAACAATATAGCTTTTTTGTTTGTTTGTTTGTTTTAATGGCAAACGTCAAGACAAGATTCAATCCAGGGGCATAAATATGCAGTCAGTGCGATTGCACTGGGGCCACTGGGGTGGAGGGGCCCATAGAGAGAGCAGGCCCTTACAAGTGATTCAGATTGCCACCTTGGAAATAAACCAGTGTTCAAAGTTAAATGATAAAAAATATATGTTATTAATTTAAAATTGGTGCCATTTGCTATATGTCTTCAAACAGCCAACCCATCTGCATCGTGGTTTTCGTTTCCTTTTTATTTTCTTAATAATCAGTAGCTATCTAAAACAAAGTTGTATGCATTTCTATATCCTCCTGAAACCTCAGCATTTGTTTATTTGTTTTTAATTTTTCTGAGCTATTTGGGATCAGTTGGACCTGATGAGTATAAAATTTAAGTGTTGTCCTCTAATAGGAAGTAGTGTTTGAAAAAAATAACATGTCCTCATATAATATTCACAAGTGTGCCAGAAAGTGTAAAAATGTTTATGTTATTAGACGATGAGTCCCAACACCCTCAAACAAGATGATGATAAACTTGTCAAATTCATTGCCATATCAAACTACAAACATTATTAGTCATTAATTAAAAAGTTTGAACCCTAAAATGTGATCAGGTTTTGGACCTTGTCCACTTTTGTCTCAGGATCAGCTGCAGACTGACTTGGCAGAGATGGCTGCCATCTTCTTTTTACATGGATTAGTGTAGTGTTGTCTTACTACCACTAGATGGCACAAAAAGTGTCCAAAATCGAGGACAACAGGTCTGAGTTAAACATAACGAAGTTTAAGATGCAGCAAACCCAAAATGTGATGTCCTCATATGAGGACGCAGGGTCTCAGGAGGATATAAGTTATAAAATCTATAAATAGACTATAAAAACTATTCAGTTAAATAAGTAATTTCTTACTTTCTTTGATATTTTTGTCAGATATGCAGTGATGATTGCTGGATAATATGTATGGTGATGTTGTCCTGCGTCAAGTCTCTGTTTGTGTCAAGACAATACGTGCTCTGTGGCGTGCACTGGGGCCCGTCATAACTTCCTAATGCCACTGCTTCAATCACTCAGTAGAGTTCTTTGGGTTTAGACAATTTTGAAACGTGTCTTTTTGATGCTGAGAAATCTTTAAAAGTTGTATCAGAAAGGAAATATTACTGCACAATTTAAAAGTTATAAAAATGATAAAAGTCTGAAATCATTCTATGGTTAAAACAGCATGAACTACATATTTAAAGTAAGGACTCTGTTACATGTAAACACCTACGAGTTAGATACACTAGCAAGACCGAGTCAGAACACCCACAAGTTCAAGACCAACCTAAATTAAAACTCACACTGAACTAAGACCAGTGGTGTGGTGGAGGGTATACGCAGGTATACGAGGTATACCCAGTTCTTTTTCTTTACAGTGTTTGAGGGCGAGCCTCGATAAAAGGATTGCTGGTTGAGGCGGCAGATTATAGACTATGATTCCGGTTAGAGAATCAAGGCACTTGGAGAGAGAGATCTGATTTATCTTCTTTTAATTAGGTTGTTGGACTTTAACATTGGTATACAACGTATGTGTGTGTGTGGTCTGAAAATAAAGAAAGGCAATAAACTGTATTACAACAAATACTCTGCATATTATTCAGCAGCTAAATCAAATAAACATTTCTAAATAAGCTGCTATATGAGCATAAGATTTTAAGGTTCACCAGTAATATCCCTAACTTATATGCAAACCGCTACTTGAGCATAATACAACAGCAGAGATGCAATATTTGTGGTGGAATAAGCAGTACAATGTCCAACATAATGGCAAAGCATGCTAAACAGCATGGGAGCCTTACGTATTGAATTCACAGTAAATAATTCTACCTTTAAACTTCTATTAACAATAAGCATGGTCACAATCACACAAATAAACTGAGTTGCAATATTGGCATTACAAACGAAATATACATCATTAAATCCTCACAAGCATCCAAATGTAACTGCAGTGCTAGCAAAAGGCAGCTAGCTACTACTGAGACACAGCAGTCCAAATCACAACGCCAACACAACCGAGTCTAATCTGAGTAAAAACACACAATACACAATACAACATTTTAGACTCGTAGTTGTCCTGGTCTTGTCAAGACAACTACGAGTCTAAATTTTTTAGCAATTTCGACATGTTAATGCCAGGAGTGACAGCGTACAGAAACCTGTACAGCACAACCACAATTTTAAAGAAAAGAAGTCCAACCAGCAAGTTCAAAGGTCACCTGACTCCACCTTGTCCTCAGCAAAGTAAAAGAGATAGTTTGGATTTTTTGAAGTAGGGTTGTTTGGTGTACTTATCCATAGTGAGTTTATTACATACAGCAGAGGTCTGTCGGCACACTCACCGTTTGGAGAAGCGGCAGAAGAACTGCCATAAAAGCTAAGCAATGTACTGCTGTGGGGGGAAGCAGCAACAAAACATATTTCAGCCACCTAAAGAAATCAATATCAGTTTAAGTGTACGCTAAACTGAGAGTATTTTCACTGCTTAACCTTACCATATGACAGCTGGTTCAGACGGGGAAGCTGTTAACAGGTTCAGTTCCCTTTTTTGCCCTTGTCAATGCCACCAGACTTCACTGACAAAAGGCCCGTTTCCACTGAAGAAGTTCCTGGTACTATCTGGGGGGCAGGAACTACTACAGGAACGTCCTCTCGCTCGGCCCTCTCAACCGCCNTCATGTTGTAACTAAGATATCTGCTGGAAAAAATATTCTTTTCACGGACCGTTTATTGAGGTACTGAAGCTATGAACGAGCTATTCCTCGTCTGCTGAGTTTTAAAAATGCCGGCTATTTTGTTGCTTTCTGTTGACGTCACATCTCGTCTTGAGTATATCCAATCAGCACCAAGTAATCCCCAAGCCCCAGCCAGGAGTTTTTCGGGGCCGTTCTGAGTACCTACTCCGAGGCAGGGACTTGTTTAGCCCCCGTAAAAGTTCCGGAACTCTGTCCTTCGGGGGTGGTTCCTGCGGTTCCAACGGCCCCGGCCCCGTAAAATTACCCCAAAGTTCCTGCGGTGGAAACGGGCCTAAAAACAGTAATTTTGGCTCCCTATCACAGAAGCTGCTCCCTGCCCTATTGCTGCCTCAACCAATTAGTTTGTGTTATTTCTTGACTTTGGTGAAGCCAACTTTTTTTTTTTTTTCAGGGAGACTTCTTTAGGTGGCTGGAATACATTCTGTTGTTGCGCCCGCCCACTGCTTCTTCAGTAAGGTACATCCTTACCTGTTAGTCCTTCTAAGGAGTATCAGATCGTGATGAATGGAGACTTATGAGATATGATTAATATCTCTGTCTTGTGGGGAACAGCAACACCCCACAGGATTCCAGTGGCAGTATTCCAGCTCACTTCTCCAAACTGCCAAACTGTGGGTGCACCGACTGACTTACCACCAGACAAGTTGAAACAGGCAACTACTTACAATGTGCCATTCGGCAGCATCCTAAAAACTTGCTGGTTCAAACCAGGTCACCACCATGAGACAGTGTATCAGCTCTAGTCAACACCTCTCTGTGCTTCTGATCTGTAACGTCGACAGGAAGTGACCACCGTGAGACAATGTATCATCTCTAGTCAACAACTCTCTGT
This sequence comes from Epinephelus moara, assembly GCF_006386435.1. Taxonomy (NCBI): domain Eukaryota; kingdom Metazoa; phylum Chordata; class Actinopteri; order Perciformes; family Serranidae; genus Epinephelus; species Epinephelus moara. The sequence continues at coordinate 43,875,193 of NC_065525.1, read as the reverse complement.
ACTTCTGATCTGTAACGTTGACAGGAAGTGACCACCGTGAGACGGACTATCATCTCTAGTGTAGTGTAAAAGTCAAAACCCTCATCAGGTGTTGAGACCACATAAGTTGGGTAAGATACAAATAGTTATATAACCATGCTAGTGTGTAGACTTCTACAAAAAACTAATACTGCATTTATACATAATATGCAATGTAACTGTGTGAACTCTTAGTGACATCTCAGTTGTGAACTCTTATTGACTCATATAACCTATCACGCGCTGTGTAATGATATAATGCACCAACCTACACTCACATGATGTTGTGAACTTACAGTGACACTCATACAAGTTACCACGTGCTGTGTGAAAGAAGATAGAACACTCACTTGATTGTACTGAAGAATTATATTACGCTCACTTGATTGTACGACCTAATGCACTTAAGAGTTATATTACACAAGAAAGGTCACACACACACACTCAAATGATTGTATTACTTGATGTACATGTAATGAGTCATATAACACGGAAGCACGAGGGACTGTAGCATGAGAGTCCCCAGAGATCACATGTTTTTAAAAAATAGAGTGAGAGCGATTCCGGAAATACTGGTGGCAGAAACGGATCGAAATGGGAAGGGCTACAGAAATGGGTGGAGATCTCTTCGACCTCCACCAGCATATAAGCCAGAGCACCGAAAGCAGAAGTCAGTCGTCCTCCGGAGGCTGACTCATGAGTTTGTCTGTGTTGTTGCCTGTGAACACAATAAACTCGATTGCATCAGATTCTGCCTATCTCCAGTGCTTTTCTAAGTACCTGCCAGCCGAACCTAAGATACTGAATTGACAACAGAAGACTTTTTAGAAGAAACAAGGAGGACAGGATTGGGAGCCGCCAGGCCCAATTCCAGGCACCGATTTTTGTCACTTCACTAGTCAACAACTCTCTGTGCTTCTGATCTGTAACGTTGACAGGAAGTGACCACCATGAGACGGCGTATCATCTCTAGTCAACGACTCTCTGTGCTTCTGATCTGTAACGCTGACAGGAAGTGACCACCGTGAGACGGCGTATCATCTCT
>NC_065525.1:43861899-43873701 GCF_006386435.1 Epinephelus moara | reverse complement strand
CTTCTTAAAATCTGAATGAGGATAGTGATAGTGAGATACTGGCTACAGTGATGAAACAAAACCAGCATCAGATGGACTGTATTCATAATCAATACGCCACAATAATATAAATAACCAGCACCAATTCATCAGTCAGTGAGAATGTGTGTGTGTGGGCGGAGCATAAGCACATACACCCAGCAGCAGCAGCGACCCACCATGAGGACAGAAACAGAGGGCTCAGTGGGGACGGAGCATCTGCTGCAGCAAGCCACCACACTCTCTGTGGTCATTTTAACTTGACTTCACTACAAGCTGATTGGCTGTTGAAACAGGTGATGTGCTTTACATTCTAAAACCAGCCGCTGGCAATTTGACCAGCTGAGTTGCAGGTGACACCATCACAAGCTCAAACTGGCCGGTTAAATGGTAAATGGACTGCATTTGTAGGGCCCTTTTGTAGTCTTCTGACCACTCAAAGTGCTTTTACACAACATGTCACATTCACGCACACACACACTGACACACACTGGTGGCTGAGGCTACCATACATGGTGCCACCTGCTACTCAGTAAACATTCACACGCACTCACACACAGATGGAACAGCCATCGGGAGCAAATTGGAGTTCAGTAACTTGCCCAAGGATGCTAGGGGATTGGAGCCAGGGATCGAACCGCTGATCTTTAGATTAGAAGACGACTCGTTCTACCCTCTAAAACAATTTTGTCTTGTCGCAAATCATTGGTCTTCATGGGGCTTTCGACACAAACTATGGGTAAGTAACTCACAGAACCCCACTTCAAAAGATTCAAACTACTACTAAGAAGTAAAAAGCATACAGCAGCATTGCTTTCCTTGACCTGGGACGCGCCATGTTTGCGGAAATGTCAGCCAGCCTCGCCCAACTAATTAGCCAACTGAGATTCGATCACAGTGAGAGCACAATCAAGATAACAAGATCACATTTAAACAAAGGGTTTAAATGCAAAGTGCCACCGTCTAGAAACAGACATGTTAGTTCCAGGTGTAAATCTGCTCTCGGGTCAGTGCAACGTGGGGTCAAAGTTCAACAGTTATGAACTTTGCTCTGTGAAGTGCACCACACATGTTAAAACCACCAGACACAACAATGGAGGGGATAATGTGACCGTGGCATGAGAGGAGCCGCCAGCAACAAGCCAATAATGTCTGTTAGTTTCCCTTCTAACTTGACACATTTGAACACTCAACATATGAACTACTTTAACTTTTGAATTTTTGTGTTTGCTACACATTCAAACTGTTAAAACAAAAGAATAAAATCAACTTCCTAAAATAACTTGTTAGAATCTGTGTTTTGTCTGTACGTCTCCCATTGACTCTGATTCATTCCTCTTGTTTGTCAGACCATTGTTGATGAAATCCAAACGATGTTAATTTTGAGTACAAACAGAAGTCGATGATGATCGATGGATGGAATCCACTGAATGTCGTCTTTATGTGACTCAACACTCTGATGACAAAACTGAGTAGATTTCCCTCGGCTCAGTACTTTTCCTACAGCTACAGCTGACCAAGTTAAAAACTCTCATTGCATTCTTTGCGTGTCCTGACAGAGGTCTCTTATGTGTGTCCACACATTGTCCTCATCCCAGAGCTTCCTCAGATATCTTCCTCTGTTGTGGCTAAAAAGGCCCAGTTAAAGTCAGATTGGGAGAATATGTACTTAGATTAAACAATCTTCAACTGGGCAAGATAGTAAGAGCAGTGTTCCAAAACAATTCACACACACACACACACACACACACACACACCCACACACACACACACACACACACACACACACACACACACACACACACACACAGAGAAAGTAAGACAGGATATCCGTCTAAGAAGGAGTATAAGACTGTTTCGTGAACTGTTCTGAGGTGCTGTCTTATTGTTTACAATAAACAACCCGCTAACGGCTGTGAACTGACCTCTTGTCATCAAGTCGTTTCTTCAATACCTCCAGGCACTGACTGAAGGAGTGGAGCTCCTCCTCACCCTCGAACACATCAGGACGTCCTAATAAAAAACAGAGCACCTCGAGAGCCTGCAAATCATTCAGCGCAGACAAGTTTCCACAAGTGTTTCTGCCTGTAATTGAAGCTTCTGCAGCAGCTTATTTAAAGAGGAGCTATTTAGACTCCCAGAGGAGAGTGAAGATGAACGTTTACGAGTAACAGGTAATAATTTCACAACTCACAGAGTGTGCGGTTTGGACGGCAGGAAGTTGGACCCCCAGAACAGGTTGGTGCTTATAATTACAACTCATTTAATTGTCTCATTTGGGTTCAAAGGTTTATTGGTGTTTTCCAAACCCAGACATTACTGGGGTCGAGTTCACCCGTAACTGACATTGTTTCTATCTTTAATATATAAATCGACGGAGTGTGCTTTCATTTATTACGTTTTTACAGAAATCATAAACCTGTCAGGCTGCAAACTGCCTCAAGACAAAGATACTGTAGTTATGCGTCAGATCCTGCGACCTCGTAAAGATACAGAAGCATGTAGAACTATCAGTCAATGGTTTTAAGACTGTGCGCTATTTTTTAAGTCCAACTCCATGTAGGAGAGCAGGGGAATAAAAATGTTACCAATCAATTAGTACAGACCGTTGAACGATAAGCCTCTGAAACACTCTGAAGTGCAGATGAGAGACAGAGATTTAAGACTACAGTAGCCTGTAGACAGCTGACTATATTTAGAAGTAAATGTCTCTGTAGCGTCTGTAAGGTGTCTTGTTTCAGTTCAGGCTTTTTGTTTTTCACTGAACCTTCCTGACTGGTGATATTACCAGACAAATGCCAAAAACACAACGTAGATTAGTCAATATCAGAATAGATGGTGGCTGATAAGGACAATATCATAATTATTATGTTATGTCATAAATCTGATCTGCATAGTTTCCTCGAAGTATGATCACTCAGTCAAGGCCAATGTGCTTCTTTTGTAGGCTGTACAAATATACATTTAAATAATAGAAAGGTACAGGGATTACTTTTTTATTTTATTTTGTAGGCCGACGCAGAAGTTAACATCAGCAAGCAGCAAACAAGTGTTAATGATACCTGTTAGGGTTAGGTTAGGGTTACCTGTTGTTCAAGAAGATCATCCTCACAATTTTTGATTTTTGAAGCTTAAATGTTACCGCCATAAGTAAAAAGCTGACATTAGGGTCTAAACAAACGACACCGCGGTCACATGACTCAGGCTAACATCCCTACAACAGCGCAGGCATTAAAGCTGTGTTTGACGTGATGATGTTCTGTAGTCTCATTTAGCCACTTGTTAGCAACCCTCTTTTTTAAGACATGTAAAAGCTTCAAAATTCACAGTGGAGTGTTTACTGACTTATTTTATGTCGTAGAACAAAACATTTAAGTCTTTTAAGCTTTTCATGTTTCTCTACTGATGGTGGCGATGTCTGTGTCCTTCTCTGAAATCTGAGTTTCAAGTGTAGGCCTACTGCAAACGAGTAAAGGTGTTAGGGTTACCAATATAAAAGCCAATCACTGTCCAATACAGGAAGCACAAATCAACAGTAACAGACTTTAACACGACACTGGCAACCTGAAACCTCCAGAGTTAGCATTAGCATAGTGAAAGTTTTAACAGCAAATAAAGTTTGCTGGTTTTGGATGTAAACTGGAGCTCCCTTCCACTATCAACTGAAACCCCATCGTAGCAGATAATATTGTATGTTTCTTCATATTTTGTTCTTTTTCTCGAGGTGGCAAGAACAAGAACAGAGTTCTTTCTGGCCAGGACATTTCATACTTCACCAGAAACTCAAGTGCAGAACTCCGGGGAACTCCTCATAGGCCCCTCCCACTGCCACATGCGTCACACACGCTTTTCTGCATTAACCACACTCACTTCAGATTTCTGACCAATCACACAATAGTTCTCGGACACCACACAAGAAAAAAGTTCTGCCCAGATGATGTGTTGAGAACAAGCTGCAAGAACTCCCAAACCAGGGCTGCAAGAAAAGAATGATGTCATTCTTTTCTTGCAGCAAATTTTTCTTTTCTGAGTATGTAAAAGCCTTAGGGGGTGATCACACAGAAATGAGACGCTAGAGACGCGGACGCTTCAAAGACGCTTGAAACGCTGGAAGCGCTTATTCAATGCGCACTAGCTACTGCCGTCTGACGCTCAAAAAGTTGAAAATATTTTAACTTTTCAGTGTCTACGCGCGTCTAAAAAGACGCCGGAATAACGCCCGTCTAAAAAGACGCTTGAATGCCGGTCAGACACGTCGCATCATAGGAAAACAATGGTTTTACTGGCGTCGTGTCTCTAGCGTTTCATCTCGGTGTGATCGCTCCCTTAAGCCTACAAGCTAACAAAGGACATAATAAAAGATGCTAACTACCCTTGCTGTTCTGAAACATCTGTTAGTCGCCATTTTGGTGCACGGCAGACTCCTCATCTGAGTCTGGGTCTGATTGAGGCTCAAACATGTATAACATAATCTTTCAGATGTTTCTTGTAACGCTAACACTAGCCATTTTGCGCACAACTCTAATGCAAGCAGTGGTGGTTGCAGCCTCTTTTTTTTTACTTTTTATGTGCGAAAACCACGTTAAACTAAATATTAATCATCACAGACAAGGCAGAGTATAAAACATGTCTGGAAGGCAACAAAAACATTTGAAAACACCACTCTCATGTACAGTAAGTATGGAGCTAAAGCAGCAGTTAGCTTAGCTTAGCATCATGACTGGAAACAGGGGTAACAGCTAGCCTCATTCTAACTGAAGGTAACAAAATCCACCTACAGTACCTGCAGCTCTCAAGCTCATTAATTGAGACAGTGTGTCGTGTTTGTTTAATCCTTTAAAAAATGATAATAATAAAAATGATTTAATGAGGGGTATGCTGGTGTATTTGCTGGCGAGGGCTAGAATTTTCTTGGAGTCTCCTTTGGTTGCCAGGCAACAAGTTCTTCACTTTAGTTTTTATACAGATAAAAAAAGCAACGTATGTTGTGTTAATTAGTGGGTTTTAGCCATGCGTATAGACAGTTTTTGATGACATGTTAACTGTGTCAGTTTTCTCATCTAACTCTTGCCAAGAAAGTGAACACGCACATTTTCCAAAATATTTGTCTACAGACCACACCACAGTGTTCATTTACAATAACTAAGGTGGAAAACATGCATAGAAATCAATTAGCGCTGCGCCGCCTAACACTAATTGATTTGTTTTTTTCCACTACCGAAAAAGGCCAACCACAAAAAAAGTGTATGCTTTATTTAGAATATTTTCCTTGCCCTTTTCCTATGTGGCACTTCTTACTTTCCATTTTATTTATTTAACCTTTATTTAACCAGGAAGGGTCCCACTGAGTCACAGTAACTCTTCTTCCAGGGAGTCCTGGCCAAGACTGGCGGCAAAAGTTACAAGTACACAAAAGACAAGACAATGGACACATGCTAAAACCACGAGAACTAGAAGTCTCACATACTAAACATACTAGAACACAAAGTCAATGAGAACACATTACACTCAGTAAGACACATAACAAGGTAAAACAGACATACTATTGAAAGGCACCTCAACACTTCAGCAGCTTCACAACAGGTTACACTTCCTTGTTATAGGTCACATGTGTCTTAATCAACCAGTGAGAGCAAATAATATTTGTGATCATAAATATGTGAATAGTTTACTGTACAAACACTGTCAATGTATTTTTAGTAAATTATTAAACACATGAATGAACTTAAGTTGTAAACCTTAAACTTGCTTAGCGTCTGTGCTTCATATAATGAGCACAGCAGAACAGTCAGACAGGTCGGACCACAGTGTTTAACTATATATCTTTAAATGTTACAGTCACAGCTGAAAATGAAACAGAAATAAACAAGTTTGCTGATTTTACAGAGCTCTGCCACTGAAATCAGTTGCAAGTCGTCCACCTGGAAGTGACTGTCGTTGTCAAGGAGTGTCGGTCTATTCCTTTAAAAGGGACTCAAAGGCAGTCGGGCCTTTAAGCCGCACTAATCAATATATTTGTGCCAGTCTCAGTCATTGAGGGAAAGTGTTGTTGACATTTCGACATTTTAACAACTTGAACTTCAACAGAGATCCAAACTGAAGCTGCTGAGCTTTCATACCTCAGCCGTTACTGAGTCAGCTCTTTGTCTACAGGATATTAAAAACGCATAAATCTTCCCTGAAGTCAAGACATGTGGTGCCTATCACTGCTGTCACATGAGAAATTTTCCAGCTCACATTAACTGGAAGTGAAGTTCCCTCTGACCTGCTGGGCTGAGAAGAATAAAAATGAGAAGGGAAATATGCAGGTAACTAAGTGTTTTATGAGCCAAACAAGGCGACTGTGGTAAATTGGGCATAAATGGAGCACTGAAACTAAAAGGTAACCAACAATATATAACTGAGCATTCTTGTCATTAAAAAATTAAATGTAAAGCTGCATCCTTTTCCTTTAACTTAACCTTTATTTAAAAATTAATTGTTGTTTATTATTTTTGATAAAACAAGGGCAAAAGTGGGATTTTATGCTGCTTTCACTTGCAATGGGAAAAAAAGCTGCTGTTAAGATTGTACACAAAAAAACTGTTTGCTTTTCAGAGCCTTTTGTAGATGTTATCATTTATGACCACACTGTGTGACACAGTCGTCCTCACCTCCGTAAAAAAACCACAATGAGCCAATGTGTTTTATCACATGTCCTCTACTTCTGATGCAATGGCACACATTACTTTGTCTCTTTATTTGTGAAAGAAGAAAGTGTTTAAGGTCTCTCAGTCATGAGTCAGTGGAGTCTTTCTCTGCACAGGATGAAACGTCTGTGATAATATTTTGATTAACTTGGTTCAGTTATTGTGAAAGTAGAAGCAGCGCAACAGTTTAGTGTGAAACTACAAACTTGCAACATCACACTTAGTGCTGACATCATGCTCAAACTATCAAACCTCAGATGCTGCAACAAGTTGTTGTTCTCTTGATGGAAACACTACAAGCTACAAATCCCTTCACAGGCCACAACAATAAATCGAACAGTTTACCTGTGCTGGATCATGTTGCTGAACTCAACATCTCTGCTGGTGTCTCTCCCAGGTGCTGCGCATCAGTGACTCATAACGAGTCACACACACCCTGATCGAACAAAGTAAAAAACTTAGACACAAACACATGGGCTTATACACCCTGAAAACTTTACTTAAAATAATAGACCTTTTTCCACAGCACCCATTCTGACATGTAAGAAGGAAAAGCACTGGTGCATTTAATTACATTAATGATAGATACATTCCACTCAGAGGAGCTGCTGGTAATGTGCATGCTGGCTCACTGCGACAGTTATTGGAACTGAACCATCCTCAGTGTTAGCATTTGCACCTGTGCTTTTACAGATATAACAAGTCAGAATGTCTATAAGTACCAGTAACCAAGGACACATTGCTCCAGTCAATATAAATGACTGAATACAGAAAGGAAACTGGCTGATATTTTCAATTACAATCAGCTGACAAGAATGAGTCCTGAAACCCGGAAATGAGTTAGCATTTTTGCACTCCCAGTTCCCTCATCTCAAAGTCAGTTTTTCTTTTTTTTATGGATTGTTGGTGAGATGCCTGAAATAAGGTCTGTGGTTAACACAAGCTAAGGAGACTTTAAATTTTACCCCACTCGTGAACTTTGAAGCTTCTATGTGTCTTAAAAAAGGTGGTTGCTAACAAGTGGCCAAATGAGACTGCAGAACATCATCACGAGGAGCCGTGCTGAACACGCCTTGCCATGGTGGTGATGTTACGTCATGTGACTGTAGTGTAGTTCTTTAATAACGTTAGCTTTTTACTATTGGCAATTGCATTTAGGCTTCAGTAATCATGACAATGGTGTTCATTTGTGAAGATTATCTCGCTGAACAAAACATGTAAGTATCACAGAGCTTATTTTTGACAGTAATCCAAAATCCAGTGGAAAAATCCCATAAGCCTTTTGAGGAGGAAACCAATGGGATTCTAACTTGTGGGTTGGCCTACAGAAAAACATCATCCCTGGAGCAATAGACCATTTATTTATTTATTTTATTGCTAGGTAACAGTCTAACAGCTGGGTCCAACTTCCTGCAAGCTGCCAAAGAACCTTGACTGAAGTCTCTTATAGATTTCTTGTAAGTTGTTCAATTCTGCAGGCAAACTTGGACTCACTTAGAATGTTTCCCCGATGTTTTCAAATTATTAATACTTTCAGTACACCTCATTCATATAGTAAAAAAAAAAGATAAATGAAATTTAATTTAGGGTTTAATAAATGAGATAACTAGTGACCTTTTGTAGGCCTTTTTCAATATCAGTCAGTTTTAAATTAAACCAAATGTAAATGTAGACAGCCATAACTTTTCTTTTCTTAAGCAGGAGTGTCTTTATCCCCAGTGTCCCCAGGAGCCACCTTAGGGACACTATTTCTCATGTAGGGCCTCAGTCACACGGGAAGTGTTTTAGCAGCTGGAGGCAGCTTTTGTAATTGTTTTTAATGCAAATTAAAGTCATTGCTTGCAGTTTTTGTATTGTTACGCGCCTCGTATTTCAGTGCTCAAGGCGCCTGCGTATTTGCCGGAGGGCTCTGAACTCTTCCAGTTGAAAAACTTAAACTCAAAGCGAATAAAGCGCCCCACATCATCTCTGCTTTTTCCCAGTTGTCCAGTTGGATGATTTAGAGGTGGGCTTTCTGTGGTGGCCATGACAACAAGTTTACAGTTGGTAAAGGAGGAGAAACTGGTGGTACTCCCCATGATCCAGCCTCTTTTTTAGGGTCTCATGTACCCACACAGATCTCTGTTTATCTGCTGACAGCCTCTCACCCTCAACCAGAGCTACAGACAGTACCCTCTGCCTCAACATGTCAGCAACTACACACTGGTTATTGTGAAATACAAATAATAAATGGTTGCCCTGCAACAAAAAAAAGGCGCAGCAAGCGGTTTTGTTTTTATATACTAGTGGCATTCAATTAAAAAAAAAAAGGCAGTATGGTGCGCCTTGAATGTTGCAACCTGCTAAATGCTTTCTATGTGATCAGGGCCTAAATGGGGAGGTTTGTGTTGGGGTTTTTTTTTTTTTTTTAACAGCAACAAATTTTCCTTGCGGTGATGATGTCAGAATGCAACATTTAAATCAACATGTGTGACATTAGCTGCTTACCTTCTTTGCTAGACGTTGAACCAGGACATCTTCGTGTTTTTCACCAGCTTCATGTTGTTGAACCAGGTAAACTGTAGACCAGGTGTGAGCTTACTGTCCTTTCTCCACTGTTAGCCTAAAAGCTAAATGCTACAATCCTGCAAATCTGAAAAGATTCCTACTTTTAAACCTTTACATTTTTCCCCCTAAAATTGAAAAAAGACTTTGAAGCAAATACCACAAAAAAAGCAACTGTCACATCTCTACATCCACATTTTTACATCCTCCAATATTCAGTATTAAAGAAATCAGATTCAACCAAAGCATCTCAGCTGCAAAACACAGCGCCTCTCAAACGCTCTCAAACGCCCCCAGCTGAGCATTTCCTGAGGAGCACCTAGGAAAAATTGCTTTGGTGGGCACGAGGCCTCAGTAGACCAGAGGAATAAACACAGAGTGAGAGCTATGAGCGACTGAAATCAAGACAAGGTTTGCTAGATTTATCTGAGAGCTGCATGGTCCTAATCTGACCGTTTCTGACCTGTCTTCCTGTTTCTGTTTCCTCGCAGATCAGATTACTGCTTCAAAATGAACCAACTCAAACTGCTTGATGACAAACAGCATTTCGTCTTCATCCTCATCACCATGTTGGCCCTTCTGTGCTCCGGCCAGATCTTACCGAGGACAGATCCTCCTATACGCCCCGGCCACCCCTTCCTGTTCATGTGGAACGCCCCGACCGAGCTGTGCGACATCCGCTTCGGCATGCCTCTCGACCTCTCCTACTTCCACTTTGTCAGCAGCACGCTGAGGACAGCAACCAACCAGAGCGTCTCCATATTCTACACCGACCGCTTCGGCATCTTCCCCTACTTGGATGAAGACACTGGTGAGATGTACGATGAGGGTCTGCCGCAGCTGGTAGACCTGGAGGAGCATCACGATGAGGCCGAGGATGACATCGAGTACTACATCCCTTCTGACACACCGGGCCTTGCTGTGCTTGACTTTGAGGAGTGGAGGCCGCAGTGGATCAGAAACTGGGGCGACAAAGACATCTATCGAGAGATGTCCATTGAAACGGTCAAGATGAAGAACCCGCTGCTTTCTGAGGATGAGGCGGAGGACAGGGCCAAGATTGTATTCGAACGTGCAGCCAAGAGGTACTTCCTTCGATCCCTCCGCATTGGCAAGAGGATGAGGCCCAAAAGACTCTGGGGTTACTACCTGTACCCCGACTGCTACAACTACGACTACAACCAGGACATGGTGGGCTTCACTGGAGAGTGTCCCGCCATTGAGAAGGAAAGGAACGATGAGCTGATGTGGCTCTGGAAAGATTCCACAGCACTCTTTCCATCCATCTACCTGGAGCTGGTGCTCAGAGACTCCCAGCAGGCCCGGAAGTTTGTTCGCCATCGCATCCAGGAGGCCATGAGGGTGTCAACACTCCCCAACAGATCCTACTCCATCCCCGTCTACGCCTACATCCGCCCGGTGTACAAGGACAGCATCGATGACTACATGTCAGAGGTCAGACACACCTTTGATCAAAAAGACACACCCTCTTATCACCTTTAGGCACAATGTGTGTTAAATACTGGTCTCTGGGGGCATCGGTAGCGTAGTGGATAGTGCTGGCGCCCCATGTATAGAGGCGATGCCTTGCTGCAGCGGTCGCAGGTTCGACTCTGGCTTGCAACCCCCACTCTCTCTCTTGCCCCATTTCACTGTTCATTAAAGGCAAAAAGCCCAAAAACTAATCTTAAAAAAAATACTGGTCTCTGGCTGGAAGGTCTCTCCTACCTCCTAATTTACAGCGTGAGATATCTTTCAAATATAAATGCTGGCTAAAATGGTTCAACTGACTGACAGAGAGTTGTAAAACAGACAAACTTTGTTCCTTTGTTGAGTGTATTATCACTTCCTTTTACCATTTCACTGGAAAATACTAAATCTGACAACTCTTTCTCAGAGAAAATTATAGACTCAACGGAGGAAAAGTCACTCTTAAGATCAAATTACCAGGAAAAGAGGACATTAATGTACAAACTAAAAGAGAGGGTATTTCACAGGGTAAATAAAATGAAGAGCTGTCTCGATAGTTTACAGTTTGTATATGTTGGACTGTATGGAAGGCCATTTTGTGCTCTTGTCTGATACTCCTTTCCACCAACTTTAAACAGGTTCCATTCAGGTTCCTGCACCTAATTTTGAATCATTCGGAGCATTTTGACCAAAAATAAATTGGTTCTGAAATGTTGATTCTCAGCTGGAACCAATAAAAAATGTCAAGTTTTCCTTCAGCCCAGTTCAGACCAATGATTCGCAATGACTAGAAACTGTTTTAGAACGTGCCAGAGAGAAGTTGCAGTGGTGTGAATCATCATTCAATCATTTAATCAGACACAAACAGAGTCAGGTGTATCCTGAGGACTCCTGTCTCACGTCCTGGGCCCATATTCACAAAGATTCTCAGAGTCCTCTCAGAGAGCTCCTAACTTAGCCTAAAAATTCCTAGCAAGGAATCTTAGCTTAAGAGTGATTCAGGAAGTTTCTGAGAGCAACTCTGAGCAAGGAGGGGACAGAAACTTTTATCTTAGTGAGGAGGTGTGGTTGACCCCGTTGC